>NC_039362.1:99299274-99330305 GCF_003573695.1 Papaver somniferum | reverse complement strand
ATGGAGGAAAGTATTTCTCGAGCAAGCACAACGTCACAACGAGATCCGACTGCAATTTTTATAGCTCTGCCACCTTGATTTTGCTAGATATTTTCCTGAAAAAGAAACAAAACCTGATAATAGCATATCTTGTTGGCTGCAACATAATTGATTTAATCGCTATGGGAAAAAATGTTGCATTAGTATGTGATAATCATCCGATTTTAGTCCGATAAGCTTTCGATATTTTCGATTCACCAGTATTGAAAAGTTTGAACAATACCCTTGTGGAAAGTTGAAAGGGGTAGTCGTTGTTTCAAGTTTATAGTAATGGTTTGTAATGAAAGGGGTTTGGGTTATGGCCTTTTGGTGAAGGTATTTTGAGAATATGTTATGGTAGTTGTAATGGTAGTTTAAAGCTTTGATCTTTTGAGGGTTTGATAGTTCTGTGAACTTGTGGTGCTAATGCGGAAATTGAAAAAACTTGATATAATGCTCAATGAGATGATAAATGTTAAAGGAATGTTTGTAGTATTGGACTTGTTTTTGTTATTATCTTCTTGTTTTTGTTTTTGTAAATGTACAAACAAGCAATGTTCTTGGTGAATGATTCTAAAATTCCAATGATTGTTAAGTAGAGATGGGTAGGAATGACTGAATTAATGAATCAATAGGGTATATAAAATGTTGTTTAAGATGGTGAGTATTACTCCAATTTATAAAATGTTGTTGAAGTAAGATTAATTCAAAGACTATTTTAGGCCCAATTCCAAGAAAAAAATCTATGTGCAAGCCTAGTACTATTACTACTAATCCTAGCATGACAGAATATTCATTCAATAATCAGTATAGCCAAATCCAAACTCATCCAACATTGCTAAAACCCATCTGCATACAAAACCCCACCATGATTTAAGAATCAATTTTTTTTCAACAATCCATACATTCATTCTATAGTTAACAGAAAAATCCAAACAACTACATTCTATCACCTGGCTTGTCGCTTAGTCCTTGGAAATGGTTGCTCAGATGCAGTCGTTTGAGAAGCAGGGACTGTTGTCGGTGCTGGTGCTAGTGGTTTCCTTGCAGTTCTACCCTTAATGTCGTCCCGATAGTAATCATCCCTGGATGTCCTTTGCAGGTCAAGTTTATCTACCTTTGGCAATTTATACTCATTCCGACAAATAACTGCCGTACTGAATTCCTCGCCGACTTCATCACCAACATATTTCCATATTTGGGTAGGTGCACCTAACACAATAGACTTTCTTTTATTTTCCTGGTCTGGCACATAAAATACCTGCTTAGCTTGGGAGGCTACAACGAAAGGATCATCTTGGAGTCCCAACTTATCAAGCTCAACCAAAATGTAGCCCAGTTTGTCTTTTGAGACCCCTGCTTTGGTAACCCATTTACATCTGAAAAGTGGCACTTTCAGCGAATGATATGTCAGCACCCATATCTCTTCTAAAACACCATAATAATCCACCAGATTAAGGGTAATCCCCGCTATTCTGGTTAACGGAACCATCATGAGATTTTGTGCGAAACAGGTATCCATTGATGTGATATGCTTCGTATGTCTCTACTTGTGCATTCGGTGGGATTGATAGCCACCTTAAGTCCTGATTGAAGTTTTCCCTAGAGTCTTCCCACTCACTGTCAACCTGAAATACATTATAATGATTAGCCTCCGTCTCAACGCAAAAGTTACATAGCAAGAGTGACATTTTCTGCAAACTCTTACCACTTTTTGTAACCATTTGGCGAACTCTTCATGATGTTTTTGATCTAGCTGTCTATCACTCATACCAAGATATTTATCCTTCAAAAAATTCTGGTGTCGGCTGGACAGTGCAATGATTAATGTTATTATCTTTACATAAATTCGGACACAGAATCAAAAACTAAATAAAAAATGAGGTTACTGGTTAGATCTAGTTATACTTACTCAACGTAAGGAGCAACTTCAGGCGAATTCCGCAATACATAGAAATGCGCTTTATCAAACTGATCCTTATCAACACGAGGAAACTTAGGATTTGATATTGGTTTCCCCTGAAAGAATAAGAATCTTCGCCAGTGTCAGATGTGTTGAGTTTGTCTGGTGGAATTCCGACTGTATCATTCATGCTTTGTTGGTGCTCACTGATAACCTCAATTGTCTCTTCCGCAAGGATCCCTTCAGCAATGCTTCCTCCAGGTCTGTTTCTGTTTCGCACATGCCCTTTTATGACCTTCATGCACCTTTCAAACGGATACATCCTCGAAAGAATACAGGACCACAAATTTTCACTTCCTTGGTAAGATGCACAGTTAAATGAACCATGATGTCGAAAAAGGATGGAGGAAGTATTTCTCGAGCAAGCACAACGTCACAACGAGATCCGACTGCAATTTTTATAGCTCTGACACCTTGATTTTGCTAGATATTTTCCTGAAAAAGAAACAAAACCTGATAATAGCATATCTTGTTGGCTGCAACATAATTGATTTAATCGCTATGGGAAAAAATGTTGCATTAGTATGTGATAATCATCCGATTTTAGTCCGATAAGCTTTCGATATTTTCGATTCACCAGTGTTGAAAAGTTTGAACAATACCCTTGTGGAACCTTTATCTCGGATAATGTTGCACATAACTTGTCCTTTTCCTCAGGGCTTAATGAGTGACATGCTGCCTTTAGTATATATCCCCCTTTTCCATTTTCCCGAGGTTGCAACTCGTCTCTAAAACCCATCTCCTTCAGGTCCATTCGAGCAGCAAGGTGGTCTTTCGACTTAAATTCATTGTTCAACAATGTTCCAACGATACTCTCGCATACATTCTTTTCGACGTGCATGAAATCTATGCAAGGGTGGACAACATGATACCGCCAGTAGGGGAGGAGCCGGAACCATATATTGAACTTTTTCCAGTAGCGCCTTTCGGTCTCCTTCTCCTTCCCCTTTTTTGGGTCGATGGTCTTTTCGATTCTCTTCATCTTTCCACCTCTTCCAGGGTTATCCTGCACGAATTCCACCACAATGTTCTTCCGTTCCTTTCCCCATTTATTCTTTATAATCTTTACCTCATTGTATATTTTTGACGGGGTCATAAGTTTTGGAGCCTTTTCAGTTTCTTCTTTTCCGTTGAACCCCTTCTGACGTCTGAATGGATGATCGTATGATAGGTATCTTATATTCCCGGTATAAACCTCTTTTCTACAATGTTTTAGCCTGACATAGTAAGTATTTCTCCCACACACCTTAAAGGAGTCTCGTCCCTGGTAGGGGCAACCACACAGTGTACCGAGAGCAGGGTAATCATTTATTGTCCATAAAACAACCGCACGTAGAGTAAACATCTCCTGTTTCAGCGCATCAAAACATTGGGCTCCCTCAAACAATTCCTTGATATCCTCGACAAACGGTTGTAACATAACATCAATGTCCTTACAAGGCCCCCATAGATAATTAATGATAGCATGGTGAACTTTCTCTTCATACACAACTCCGGCGGAAGGTTGTAAATCACTGTCAGAATTGGCCACACACTGTGCTGTTTTTGCATGCCTTTGTTTACGTCAACCCCGTCAGCCGAAATTCCTAGCCGCAGATTTCGAGGATCATCACGAATTACGGGATATCTTTCATCTATATTTTTCCATGCTGGTGAGTCCGCCGGATACCGTAAAACACCTTCTTCTTTCTTTCTGGTGTCGTGCCACAATAAATATTCGATAATTCTCTTTGATTGAAACAGTCGTTTCAGTCTTGGGATAATTGGGAAATACCACAAGACTTTTGCCGGAATTTTTTCATAAACCTCATGGGTGGTGTCGTCAACTTTCCATCTTGATTCCCCACAGGTGGGACACTTGATGTGATCCTCGTAATCCTTCCTATAGAGAATGCAGTCATTGATGCATACATGTATCTTTTCGTAACCTGAACCCAAATCTCTCATCACCTTCTTAGCTTCATATGTACTTTTCATCATCTCATTTCCTAGAGGGAGCATGGATTTTAACAGCGGTAGAAGTTCATTAAATAACTTGTCGGAAGCTACGTGCTTGCTCTTCAGGTTAAACAGTTCACACATTGCAGATATCTTTGTAAAATCGGCACATCCTTCGTATAGGGGTTTCCCAGCATCTTCGAGTATCCGTTGCATCTTCTCAGAATCCTTTGAAAAGTTGTCTCCTAATAAAGCACTAACCATTTATCTAGTCTCTGCAGCATGTGTTGGTTCATCAGAGTGAGGACCGTCACTGCCATTACCATCCAGAAGTGTCCACCTTGATGACTCATCTCCTTCTCCGTGCTTAGTCCATACCGCATAATTTTGAATGAATCCAGAAGAAAATAAATGATACTTAACTTTACTTGCCTTGTGCGCGTAGAGGTTGAGACATTTCACACATGGACATATAAACTTAACTTTTCCCTTGTGGTATGGTTTCCGTTTCCCATTCGCAATATCCTGTTGGTATGTATGCGTAGCAAACTTTATAAATGCATCGACTCCGTCTTGATAACACAGTTTGGTTCTATCGGTATACATCCAAGATTTATCCATTACTCTAGGATCCATTATGAATTCTCAGATACCTGGACGGAGAAAAAACTTGTGAAAATGTTATTTTGGTCCGAATAAAACTACGAACTATCATTGCAAAGAGTAATACGTACACAAAGAGTAATCACAAATCACAATGTGAGTTCAGTTATCATATATGAATCATACAAATAATCAGAGGTTAGCTACCTACATACAGTTGCATGTGAAGACAATATTTACCCTACTATGACCATTAGAGTTACAATCTCAGTTAACAAAGCAGTACTGAAAAGAATTACTTACACGGTCGATCAGATTATTCCGCAAAGCAAAACTGACAAGGGAATATATGGTTTATCCAGGAGATGAATCAGATGATCAAAGTAAACCACTTGTTTAGTTTTCTAGGCGGAGGTTAGAAGATTTAAGAGTAGAAACATGAAATGATTTAAGACGAGAGAGATGAACACAGAGGGTAAATGAAAATTTGGCAATATTTTTACTAATAAATAATTTGGCAAAATATTTAAGTGTATATCGTAAATAATTTGGTAAAATAGGAAGGTAAAGATCCTTCAATTTGCATGATGCACGTTCTATGTTAAGAATTTTCTCAGTCAAATCTTGTTATCCTGCTGAATAGTTTTCTGCTTTGACGGCTCTAAAAGACCGGAGTGCGATGCGACTAAAAAGCGGAGTACGTGTTGCTGCAGTTGTTATAACGGTACTAAAGTAAAAAACTAACTTTGTAAAAAGTGGAGTACGTGTGGGTACAGTTGAAAAATAAAATCGTAAGAACTGGAAGAAGCTATCGCCCCAATTAGAATTAAGTGAACTAAAACACAATACTCTAATAATTGTGTGTTCTGTCCAAGATGTGCAAGGAAGAAGAGAGAAAGGCTAGAGAGATATGAACGTCGTTGGATTAAGACAAGATGTGCAAGGAAGAAGAGAAAAAGGCTAGAGAGATATGAACGTCGTTGGATTAAGACAAGAAGTGCCACAGAAAGTGAAAGTGATGAGGAAGGTGGAGAAGCAGTAAAACTTGATGAGGATGATAGCAGCAGTGAGGGATCTAATGATCCAGAAAAAGAGGCTAGAGAGAGACAAAGGCAGGAGAGAGATGATGCAGAAATGCATCTACTCTATTTGGCAGAGAAATCTCAACCCAGGATATTTTCTCGTACCATGTCTGAACCCCTGAATGTGGATTCAGACGATGAGGACATACCAGGGATGGATGTAGATGGAAATCTTATTGAAGCAGAGGTTCAGCAAGAAGAAAATGAAGGATCATAATATGGTGAAGATGATGAGGATGGAGGTTATGGTCCTGCAGCTTCTACCAGCACTGATAGCGGCGTAGACTTCTCCTATGAAGAAGAGGGCTTTAACACCGACGATGACGATGATCAGTGGTGATCATCTGAAGAGCATTGGGAAAATATTTTGAGGAAGACTTAGGAGGATCGCATTCCTTGAAGTCTTCAGATCATCTTCGTGAAAACTCACAAAGATTTTCCTAATGCTTGTAGTTGCTGGTGCTGTTGGAACTGAAGGAGAGGTCTAGTCTTATGTAATACATGATACATCTTCTAATGCATGGTAAGTGTTTGTTTTTTTTTGAGTTTTTATTTCAGCACAAGGTTTGATCTTGTAAAGGTGTTCTTTTGGTGTTGACAAAGATCAAACTCGGTAGTAGTAGTAGTGGTAGGTATTTTGCTGGTACTTGTTATGGAGGTTATGGAAATTTTGCTTATCGGACGGCGTCGGAGTTGGTTGTTAAGGTGTAAGTCGAACTGGAATTGGTAGTGCGTCTAGTTCTTTTTATTATGGTTTGATTATAAATGGAACTACTTAGTAATTAGTGGTCTGATCTGTAATGGTGATGGTGTTTGTAAATGTGGTTAATGAAATTGTAATTGTCTTTTTTCGGTTTCTCTTTGTGATTTCAACCGTGGTATGTTGAAAAAAAATAAGCATTATTCTCTATCCAGTCTAATTCACTTGATGGAGAGGCATGTACACACCTAGTCTGAATCTACAATCTGAGATGTTCATAATCACCAAAAGATGTTCATAATCTTAAATCACCTACAGTCTGAATCTACAATCTGATATGTTCATAAAGCATGCAATTGAGATGTTCATAATCACCAAAAGATTCTCAAATCAGGGTACAATTCACAACAACATAAAAATAAACCATGAGACATGAGCCAAACCATGCTGCAGTTCAAGATATTGCGACACACCAGCGTCACATAATGCCTGTCAACAGGTGCTGGCTCTATGAAAAATGCGTAAACCCTGGTAAACCTTGCATGATCAACAAATGCTGGTGTCTATGAATTTTGCAAAAAACCAATTATTATTGTAGTAATAATGTAGTAGGAAAAGTTGCGTCTGAAATTCAATAAGGAAGGAGTATTTTGTTAAATAAGGAACGTAAAATTTTAATTTTAATAAGTGTACTATCTATCTCATTGACATGAATGCTTAACGTGTCAGAATATTTAGAGGTATCTTTAGGGTTAAGGCAAGATTATAGGCGTCTAATTAGAACTGACAATCAGTAGTCTAATCCTACAATCCTAAATGCAATATTTTTCTGCTCGGTCTCGCAAAATCCGCAAAATCCCACTTTCCATATATCACCTTGATTTTCGTTTGTTATATTCATGGTAAACATAACCCACCCACTATATTTAGATTTGCATACTAGATATGTATCGGAAAAAAAAAACACTATATTTCGCTAGATTTGGATCCTAGAAATAAGAAATTAGATACCTCGTTCGTAAGTAAAAGAAAGAAGGAATTGAGAGGATGAGTTCTAATGAGAAATGTGTTGTTCCTGCCAATGGTCTTATTAATAATAATCCTCCTCCTCCGAAGGGCTTTGCTTCATGGGATGACTTTGTGGAAAGCATTGGTGATATACTAGAAGATTTTGTCGATGAAGAATGGGAATTAGTTCATAATAAGAAAATTATCCATGTTGAAAATGATACTCCTCCTAAGGGTTTTGCTTCTTGGGATGAATTTGAGAAAAGTTATGGTGAACATTTGGATAATGATTACAATGAATAAGAACATGGGAAGCCACCAAGACAAACAAATTTATGGCTGAGCACTCGGCATTGACTAAATTCAAGTTTTTTACATTATTTTTAGTATGCTAATTTTACTAATGTGTAAGCACAATTATGTAGCAGTCCTAGGCCTACTGTTCAATTGTGCTCTCAATTCTGATTTTTTTTTTTGGTAAAGTTTGTCAGATTTGGCACTGCAATTTATGAAATTTGGCTATTTTCTCGGATACAAGACTCAATATACAGTCCCTATCATATTCATGATCCTATCACTTTAACAGCAAACCCACAACAAAATCATGGTTAACCCTAACATCCAAATCTCTACACTAAGCCCCCTTAAACACATTACTCGTTCATTCTGTTTTGTCAAAAGATTGATACTCTAACAGATGAACAATGGACAGAAATTAAACAACATATGCACTTGGAATCTAAAGAAAATATTGCATCCGTAAATATTGAACATTCACAAAAACTATAATTCCAAGCAGCTTTACAAACAGACTAATTAAACATCAAAAAAAAAAATTACACTAATAACACAAAAACTAAAAAGATATTTAACTAAACAAAAGATGATGGATCAAGATGTGATTAAATACCATTCTTGCATAGCAGAACCATGAAAACAGGGGACTAGATCAGCTATAATCCCCTTCTTCTTCACTGCTGTCGTCGACAATCGTAACCACATCTTTGTATGGCCAATCATCATCGTCTTCATCTTCATCCTCAAGCGCTGGCCCAAACCAAAATAAGTGTTCTGGATCATGTAAATCATCATCCTCATCCTCATCATCATCATCATCATCATCCTCAAAATCATACTCATCATCCTCCTCTTCTTCATCGTCGACAACATCATAATCATCAACATCTCCAATACAAGGAACAACCTCGCAACCAAAATAACCAACAATCTCTTTGTCTCCATCAAAAAGAAGAAATCGGAAGGAAGTTATTAGAAGAGCAGTCATTTTGTCTGGTTTGATACTAAAACTTTTAGTTTTTGATACTGAAACCCTAGAATAGAGAGAGACTTGGAAACGAAAAAGCGGCACTGTCCAGTCTCCCTTCCTTGCTCGTGTTTTATACCGTGACACACGTTTTCACTTTACCTCTAGCTTAACCACGTGCAAACTTGGCTAGTGAACAAGTATGCGGCTTTGGAAAATAAATAAAAAGTAATATAAAAAAAGAATATTGGATGGAAAATTAAAATCAAGGAATTTATCTGGGTGGAGATACTCCCCGTAAATTTAGATTTGGACGATAAATACTTGCTAAGAATCATGACATCGAAATATAAATTGGTTTACAAGCTCATCCAAGAGTGACATCGGTAAAAATGGAAAATTACCATTAAGCAATTTGTCTCGGTGGAAATACTCCCCGGAAACTTAGATTTGGACGAAAAATTCTTGCTAAGATTGTGACATCGAAATAAATAATAATTGGTTTAGAAGCTCCTCCAAGAGTGACATCGAGTTTTGTCGACGAAGCCAATCATAGTCGTTCGTGAATTCATAATGCTAACCAATCAAATAAACTAGTTTCACTTGATAACCTAACATCCCCAAATATCCTTGCCAATATTATCGGCTGATCGGTCCGATACGACCAATAATGCGATATCATCGGATATTCATATGTATCGCTGATATATCATGTTTCGTCCAGTTATCGCTGATAACTGTCATAAAATTAAAAATTGGTTTAGAAGCATATTCCCGACGAGTGACATCGGTAAAAATTGAAAATTACCATCAATCAATTTATCTTGGTGGAGGTATTCCCTGTAAACTTAGATTTGGACGATAAATACTTGCTAAGATCGTGACATCGAAATATAAATTGGTTTACAAGCTCGTCCATGAGTGACATCGGTAAAAAATGGAAAATTACCATCAATCAATTTATGTTTGTGGAAATACTCTCGGAAACTTAGATTTGGATGAACTATACTCTCTAGGATCGTGACATCGAAATAAAATTTGGTTTAGCTGAATAAGCCATGTCCAAGAGTGACATTGGTAAAAAACTTGGATATCGAGTCTTGTCGATGAAGCCAATCATAGTCGTTCGTGAATTCATAATTCCGACCAATCAAATAAACTAGTTTCACCTGATAACCTAACATCCCCAAACATCCTTACCAATATTATCAGCAGATCGGTCTGATACGACCAATAATGCGATATTATCGGATATTCATATATATGTATCGCTGATATTTCATGTTTCGTCCAGATTAAAGGCACAGACATGATAAAATCCTATATTATCGACTAGTATTTTAAAAAATAAATATTGATCTCGGTTCTTTTAATACAAATTTAATTGTGAGAGCTAGCTAGAATTGCTTCTAAGATTATGAATTGGGATTTTAATCAAAAAAAATTGCACCAAAAAAGCATTTATGATATTCCAAGGAACTAGTTAGTACTATATTAATAATTTATTATTTTACTTCTAAGAATATGTGAATTATGAATAAAATAGTGTAATGCAGTTGACTCAGTAGTAAGGAATAGATAGTACTCTATCCAAGTCACTAGTAACAAAGGAATTAGCTAGTACTCCAACAATAACTTAAGTACTCCAGTTTGCAGTGGTATTTTTTGATCTTTGATCTTTTCTACTTTAACAATCTGTGTAGAATATTATAGTGGGACCCTGTCCTGAATACCAGCCCCATCACTAAATACTAGGAGTATATATATGGAACATTCCTATGATTGATTTTTGGCTTTGAGGGGTACATTCATATGGTAGTTGTACTTTGGGACTTCTTGTTATGTGTGACTGAAAGAGAAGTATTATAACAAGAGCCTGTATTGTGTGACCTTATGGAGTTTATTCTCTCCTTCAAAAGAAGTGTTCTGTCAATCACAACGCTACTGCTTTTGTCAATCATCATTACTCAGTTTCTCATTTTTTCCAATCGTCACAATGATTCCCTTATTTTTTGTGTGCATGCAAAAGAAGAAGATGTAGGTAGCCATAATGAGTATCTTGTGCGGTTGGGTACATGCAAAAGAAAAGATAGATCTCTTCAGTACTCCTCTTCTTCTGATTTTTTGTGCGCATGCAAAAGAAGAAGATCTAGGTAGCCATAATGAGTATCTTGTGCGGCCTTGTTGGGTACATGCAAAAGAAAAGATAGATGTCTTTGGTACTCCTATTCTTCTGTTTTGCCAAATAATATAGAGAACATTATTTTTTGTTTCTAAAATGTCTGTCACATTGGGTTGTCTTGACCCAAATTTGGCATTGGTGGCAAGATCCCTTGTGGTCCAGTCTTTCCATAAATTAATGCTATATTTCTTCCATTTTGGTTGTGCCTAAATTAAAATTAAAAATCTGATAACTGTCATAAGGGATTATGTTTATATAAGGTATATTATGGAAAACTGAGTTGACTCGACGAGTTAAGATAATGAAAATTGATTGATTAACAAACAAATATCAAGCAAAGAATTTGAACACGAGCATATATTGAAGAACCAATATTTTTATATTATTCATTCAAAAACTAAACGAAGCAAAATAATACCAACATCCTCAATATTAAAAAACAAAAACCACATTATTCGAAAGTTTCATTGATAATCTGCTCAACTAAAACCATCGCATCTGGTACTCGTGTTGCAGCGTTAGCAGGCTGTGCTGGAACTTCAAGTACCTTTTCTTCTAGAGGTGTCTCCCTGGGTATTTATGGTGTGCCAGACACAGTTTCACCAACAGTCTCATTCGAAATAATGGGAGCATGGACACTATCCATTTCAACAGAAGCAGAAGCAGGAAGAGTAAGATTGTCAACATGAGCTTGAACTTCAGGTAACAGGGGCATGCCAGGAACCTTACACACGCCATCAATAATTATGGTGATCCTTAGCTTTGTAGGGACAACCATTACTATCCTTGGAATTGTTTTAATGCTCTCAGTATTGTTCTTATTGGAACTCATTTTCTTCATCTAATATATCAATCTATCTTTTATGCTAGTGTGGTTTATACGACCTCTTTAATTAATATTATATATATATATATGTATTAGAAAAACCCTAATTTATTTAGGTTAGGAGCATTATCTCCAATTACCTAATTTAGTTGTATTTCCGCATATCACTCTCAAATAAACAAAATATAGCAGTTTCCATATTGATAAATATATTCTCATATACGCGTACAAAACCACATTGATTTTAGTATATAGTATGATTTATCTAAATACGGAAAAATAGCACGAAAAAATTGCGTAAACACAACCATGTTGATTGAGTACATATATGCTTTATCTTACAGTAGATCATAATCATGTACTCTTTACTAATGTGCATGCCTTGGATAAACTCTTGCCAAATCTGTAGGTATCTGAAGTATCTCTCTCCATGATTCGCCATGCCTAATCTTCTCTGAACAAATTTCTATTTTTGGTGTAATTCCCTTGGTAATTCACACCTACTCAAAGCCATGCGCAACAATTCCGTCCAGCCAAGCGCTATAACCATGCCCAAATTCTCTTTTGGCTTTCGTATATTGGTCAACACCATAAATTATAGCTATATATGATTGGCAATAGCAATATATATTGGGATCATTTTTTTTCTTCAAAAGATTAATATACTATGGTCATAACCCTAATTTCTTGTCTTCAAAAGATTAATATACTATGGTCATAACCCTAATTTTTAAATTTGTAATGGACACATAAATAAAATGTTGATAAACTGGAATAAATCTCACACAAACACGTGAAAATATCCGTTTCTTGTTTGGATCATGTTTTTTTAAATAATGCATGCTGATTAAGGATGCGACCATTGGCCAAACGGTGTAACGGTTCGCACCCCTTCGTATTACGCTTCATATTAACCGAATATATTTTGAAACACCAAAATACGTGAAAATTCCAACAGGTGTGTTGTGTGGGGAAACATATTGCATCCATTGGATGTCTATATAAGCATTCAACAAAAACGAAATCCTAAATACTTCTACATTAAAAAAAAATATTTCACCAGTAATAGTAATGGAAATGTTGCCGGATTTAACTCTCGAGATACTAAACCTCCTCCCAAGTACAGAAGGTATTTTTGCAAGAAAATGTGTATGCAAAGAGTGGAATTCTGTCCTTGCAGACAAAAGAATTGGACTCCTTTTCGGTTTTACTCAAAAAGTGACAGAAGAAAAAGTTACGCAACTCTTCTACAGAGAACAAATTGAGGAGGAAGATTATTACATGATGATGGGAGATTTCTATCAGATGTTATTTGGAAACAACGGTACCTGGAATACTATCCGATCCTATGATGAAAACATGTCACACCCAATCGTTGGATCTTGTAATGGTCTGGTATGTTTTTATGTTTCACACCACGGGATACAAGATCCTATCTATATTATGAATCCAACAACGGGTCAGCACCTCCATCTGCCACAAATATGCGATCCAACACCAACGCCACAAATTAGTTGGGATCCACGATTCGTCGTAGGGGGTTAGGCTATTGTCAACATACCGGTGAATACAAAGTAGTTCGAATTCAAGTGGACGGTAAAGTGGACGTACACACTCTAGGCGACAACAGGGGATGGAGGAACATCAGATATTTTCCTTTTACTTTTTGGGATTCAGGTGTGTACGCAAATGGTTGTATTTTTTGGATATATCATTATTTTTATGACAATATTCAGATAGTATCTTTCAATTTGGACAATGAGACATTCCAGTCACATTCGCCACCCCCGCATCATATTTATGAGAATGGTGGTTACAGTACTTCAAAACTTAGAATGGTCTTGTATGGAGTTCGCCTTTTATTTTACAACATTCACGATATTTATGATCTCCGGATTGATTTTTGGGCACCCATTTCGGATAATGATATTCATGCACGGGCACCCGGTGTAGAATGAAATTGGCAACTTAAGAGGAGCATTGTTTTGGAAGATCCTTCGAATCTATGGTGGCCGCCTTATAAGCTTATAGCCTTGGGAAAGAACAACGACGTCTTATTGCAAAACAACCGCTGTTTAGCGCGTTATAATGAACTCACCAGAACTTTGACAGAAATTGCAGAGATAAGGTGGGCAAAGGTTAGAGTTATTCCTCACATGAGGAGCGCCGTCTCGTTGAGGAATTTTGGAGGACAATCGGAAACCTGTACTGACGATGACCATGCCACAAACATATTCCGAGTGTAGTTTTTTTGTTTTTGTTTTGATTAGAGTAATGTAGTTTAGTGTTCAATATATATATATACTATATATTTTTTAAAGTACTATTTTTCATCTTTGATTTTTTTTTTTCGTATCTTGTTTGGATTAAAAGTTGTTTTTGAAATCTGAAGAATCAGAGTTGGTCGTATTTTGGGTAATAATGGTTGGTATTTTATTTAATGGAGTTAATGCTTTTAAACATATTCCCGACTAATTTAGAGGGGGACTTTCTTTTATGGTGGTCAATTTGGTATATAGGGAGGCATTTATGTATTCCAGTTGTATTTATGGTTATAAATTTTGCGAATCTATAGGGATACTTTTATGTGTTCATTATTGTAGAAAATCTGATATCAAAGACTTGATGAAAGGAACACAGAACTAAAACTCAAACAAACTTCTCTTGATTGATGTATTTCGACTCATGGATTGATGTATTTCGACTCATGGCTCAACAATCTATTTATATGAGTAACAAACTTGACTCTCAAGAAAAATAACTTTCCAAACATAATCAAACTCTAACAAAGAAACTTCTAGACAATTCTCACGTAAATAAACTCTTAAAACCAGTAATACTTGCAACCCAAATAAACTTCTATAAACCGTACCATGTCAACAAGAGTTGTTGATCCATTCATTTCATGTCAACTGTACCAGTTGACTCAACCATATTGGTTTATTCTTCATGTCAACTGTACCAGTTGACTCAACCATATTGGTTTATTCTTCATAGTATCTTGGTTTATTCTTCAACAATTATAATAAAATCCAAGAGGGGAAAATAAAAATGTAAAAAGAAGTGAGAATTTTAGATGCAAATGGTATAAGTGATTGATAGACAAATCAATGATGATATTCTTGAAAATGCACACGAATGAAAAATATTTTGTGACTAATCGGGATTCTTTTTATAGACGAATTATTGATTTGAAACTGGTGTTTGACACCAAAACACAAAACCAGAACATAAATGGGCAAAAATAGAGATACATAAATTATGGTACCATTAGCCCATATTTGTAGTGATAAATTCACGTTTTGTATTTTATGGATAGTTCCTGTTTTATATTATCAACCAATGCCGTTGTAAATATTAAGATGTTGTCGTGACAGGTATTCTAATTCCAGGAGGTCGTCATTAGTGAATTGGTGTCTTTTCATACCTACTTCATGACGTAATGGTTATCCTTTAGATTTTGTTTCCTTTTAAATAAAAATTCAGTTATAGGTTTAAGTTATAACCGCTTATAAGATAAAACGGGCAAATATGCTTTACTTGCCTGCTCATTAAGGACGCGACCTTTCAAAGATAAAACATGCAAATATGCGTTACTTGTCTGCTCATTAAAGACACGACCTTCCAAATAATACCTGCTCATCAAGGACGCAACCATTCGCTAACAGGTGTGTTGGATGTCTATATAAGCATTACTCGTATCTGCTTGTAGCATTATACAATATTAAGAAAATCTTAAATGCTTAAAAAAATATTTTTTGATAATCTTTCATCAATATAATAGTGATGGATATGTTTTCGGAATTAACTACCGAGATACTACAGCACCTCCAAACTGCAGAAAGCATTTTAGCAAGCAAATGTGTTTCCAAAGAGTGGAATACTATCCTCGGGGACAAAAGAATTGGACTCCTCTTTGATGTCACACCAAGAATAGGGAAAGAAGTTACTCAACTCTTTTATAGAGAGGAAGATTTCATCCCGATCGTAACAACCAACAATCACGACGCCCCGAATGATGGAACCCATGAAGATTTGACTAAGTTGCACCCAATAGTTGGATCTTGCAATGGCCTGGTCTGTTTTTATGTTTCACACCACGGCATACAAGATCCTGTATATGTTATGAATCCAGAAACTGGTGAGCACCTACATCTGCCACAACTATGCACCCCAATTATTGCACGAGATCAAGTACTTTCTTGGTATCCTGTAATTGAGGGTTTCAAATACTGTCAACGTACCGATGAGTACAAGGTAGTTCGAATTCACATGGATGGTAAAGTTCAAATACACACTCTAGGAGACAAGAAAGGATGGAGGAACATAGCATGGGAGATTCCTTATATTTTTCGGAGTTCAGGTGTGTACGCACATGGTTGTATTTTTTTTGAAGGATTGTTGTCAGTGGGATAGTGGCATAGTTTCTTTCAATTTGGACACTGAGACGTTTCATAAACATTTGCGACCCCTGCATCATATTCCTATGAGTGAATTCCCATCAGTTGGGATGGTTATGTTCGGAGTTCGCCTTTTATTTTACTACATCCATGAGGCCTGCTGTGATGAGGGGATTAATCAGCCCCGGATAGATTTCTGGGCACCCATTTCCAAAAAAAATATTCATACATGGGCACCTAGCGGGGAATGGAATTGGAATCATAAGATAAGCATTTTCTTGGAAAAGGATGAGGATGAAGGGTGGCCGGCCTATTACCCGATAGCTTTTGGAAAAAACAAGGACCTCCTATTGTAGCAGAATGGGTGTTTATTACATTACAATGCACTCACCAGAACTTGGACGGAAATTTTGGGGACACAACTGTGGGAAACAAGCAAGATTGCAATTATTCCTCATATGAGGAGCGCTGTCTCGTTGAAGAATTTTGGTGGACAATCGGAAACATGTACTCATGATGTCCATGCCACTAACACATTCCTTGGGTTATCTATGTAGCTTTTTTTTCTTGTAGTTGTGTTGTTTTTTGTTTTTGTATTTGGATTTTTTTCCTATGTACAATTTATTCCTTGGGTATGTAGCTTTTTTTTCTCTTGTAGTTGTGTTTTTTCTTTTTTTTGGTGTTTGGATTATTTTCTATGTTGAAATGTACAATTTATTTTGGGTCATTGTTTAACTAGACAACCTTTGGTTTTTTTCCTTTTTTTGCGTTACACCTATGGTCCAGCCGTCCGGGCCACCCCAACCCACCTAAGTAATTAGACGAAAAGTAGAAAAATTATTTGGGTATTTCCTAAGAGATCATGATTTATTTTAGTTTGTTATGTTCGGAATGTATATATTAGATTAAAAAGGAAATTAGATAAACATGAAAATATTCATTCCATATCTCATTATACTGCTACAATATCTCATTTTTTAGTAATATGGAAATTGAAATATTCGGTGTAAATACCAAAGAACCGTGATTTAAGATAATGATAGAAAACCTAAAAAATTAGAGTTTTTAAATTACACCAAGCATAGAAAAAAACTAACATAGAGTATTAAGAGGGATTGTTGATATGAAATTGACGAGAGGATCCAAAAACGTCCTAGACTGACGCGACCATTCGCCAACAGGTATATTGGATGTCTATATATATATAAGCTTTATACTCGTATTTTCTTGTAGCATTCACAATAAGAAAATCCTAAAAGCTTGTAATTTTTTTTATAATATTTCATCATTATAATAGTGATGGATATGTTGCCGGAATTAACTACCGAGATACTTCAGCGTCTCCAAACTACATAAATCGTTTTAGCAAGCAAATGTGTATGCAAAGAATGGAATACTATACTTGGGGACAAAAGAATTGGATTCCTTTTTGGTGTCACACCAAGAATGGGGAAAGATAAAGTTACCCAACTCTTTTATAGAGAGGAAGATTTCAGCCCGATCGTAACAGCCAACAATCATGATGCCCCGAATGATGGAACTCATGATGATTGGACTATGTTTCACCCAATAGTTGGATCTTGCAATGGTCTGGTTTGTTTTTATGTTTCACACCACGACATACAAGATCCTGTATATATTATGAATCCATAAACTGGTGACCACCTCCATCTTCCACAACTATGCATCCCAATTGCAACGGATCAAGTACTTTCGTGGTACCCACGATACAACGTAATTGGGGGTTTCGGATACTGTCAACGTACCAATGAGTACAAGGTAGTTCGAATTCACATGGATGGTAAATTCCAAATACACACTTTAGGAGACAAGAGGGGATGAAGGAACATAGCATGGAAGATTCCTTATACTTTTCGGAGTTCAGGTGTGTACGCACACGGTTGTATTTTTTGGATAGATTGTTGTCAGCAAGATATTGGCATAATATCTTTCAATTTGGACACCGAGACGTTCCATCAACATTTGCCACCCCCGCATCATATTCCTGGGAGTGAATTTTGGATAAATACTTAAATCACTTGGGATGGTCATGTTCGGAGTTCGCATTTTATTTTACTACATCCATGAGGGAATTGATCGGCCCCGGATAGATTTTTGGGCTCCCATTTCCAAAGAAAATATTCATACATGGGCACCTGGCAGGGAATGAAATTGGAATTATGAGATAAGCATTTTCTTTAAAGAAGATGAATGGCCGACTCATAAACCGATAGCCTTTATAAATAACAAGGAACTCTTATTTTGGCAGAATAGGTGTTTATTGCGTTACAATACACTCACCAGAACTTGGACGGAAATTTGGGGGGAACTACCGTGGGAAACAAGGGTTGCAATTATTCCTCACATGAGGAGCGATGTCTCGTTGAAGAATTTTGGTGGACAATCGGAAACGCGTAATCATGATGTCCATGCTACTAACACATTCCTAGGCTTATCTATGTAGCTTTTTTCTTGCAGTTGTTTTTTTTTTTTTTTTTGGTATTTGGATTTTTTTCTATGCTGAAATGTACAATTTATTCCTTGGGTTATTTATGTTGCTTTTTTTTTCCTTGTATTTTTTTGTTTTTGTTTTGGTGTTTGGATTTTTTTCTATGTTGAAATGTTCAATTTCGTGCATCAAAATGAAAGTGTTGCCGCTAAATGTTGGGTCATTGTTTAACTAGCCGACATTTGGTTTTTTCTTTTTTTTTGCATTACACCTATGGTCCAGCCGGCCGGGCCACCCCAACCGACCTAGGTAATTAAATTAAAAAGGAAATTAGATAAATATGAAAATATTCATTCCATATATCTCATGAGATCATAATTTATTTTAGTTTGTTATGTTCGTTATGTATATTAGATTAAAAAGGAAATTAGATAAACATGAAAATATTCATTCCATATCTCCTTATATTGATAGAATATTCCATGTAAATACCAAAGAATAGGTAAGATAATGATGGAAAACCTAAGAAATTAGGGTTTTCCTTAGAAATATATATAAATTACACCAAGCATGGAAAAAATTAACATAGAGTATTAAGAGGAAAAAATGAGTTATGCTAAGAGGGACTGTAGACATGAAACTGAAGAGAGGATCCAAAAATGTCCTCGACTGATGGCTGGTCCTCGTAAATTGAGGATTATCATTACTGTGGACGGAATAACTACTGTTCCTGGTGTTCCTCTCGACGTTGTAATTAGTTGTGTTGTCAGTAGTGTTGAAAATTATGATGTTCCTATTTATGTTGATGTTATTCCTGGTGTTCCTCTGGACGATGTAATCAGTAGGGTTGAGGATGCTGATGTTCCTACTGTAAATGATGATGCTCCTGCTTCTATTATTGAAATTATTGATGAAGATCGTCCCGATGTTCCGGATATGGCAGATAATCCAAAAGTTAACAAGCATGATCTTAACAAGCATGTGGAGCCTGATGAAGCAGAAAATGACAAATCTGAGGATGACAAGGCGCCCAAGCCTGCTGGTTGGAGTGATCAGGTTCACCTCAGCATTGCAAGAAGAATTGTTTGAAGATGGGGGATGGTTCATTTGATATGTTTTCTTTTGATGATATGGTTTGATTTATCGATTTCATTTTGTGGACGCTTTGAAAGTTGTTTTCGTTTGCTAATTTTGTCATTTAGAAGAAGGTGATGTTTATGAATTCTTTTATTATTTAGGTATTGGAATCATGAAATAAATCAGAGAATTATTTACAAGTTCATAGAGTTTACAGAATGCAATATACTCTTGCAAATTTATTTATTTATGAGGTGTTCATTCTTTTGGAAAAATAAATATAATTAGCTGAAAGAACGGAGGAAATGTAGAAAAATACAGTTTCCCCCCCTGTAAACAATAAGAATCAATTTATCACTTTATGTATGATCTTATTATCTCCTTTCCAATACTTTTAACAAAAATACGAGTTTAAACAAGTAAAGTGCTATTGAAAGTAAAGTACTGCTATACGACGATGTTAATGATAATGATCTTTGCGTGGAATTGGATGAGAATGAGGAACTAGACTAATTTGACAAAGAACCAGACTCATCTAACAAGTTCTTTGCTTTTTAAACATGGTTTTTGATGACCATTTTGTTTTCAGTAGTGGTTTTATTTATTTTTTAAGTACTTCACTAGATGGAGGCTTTTTACGCTGATAGATAGGTTGACATTTATGTGATGAATGATTCACGTTGAACTTTATGTTTTCTGGAAATGATGAACATGAAAATGGATGGGTTTAGTTTATTTATCTTTATTATCTTACTGTATGATTAGAATAATATGTTTCCTACATAGGTGCCACTAATAATTCATACGTTTCCTCCCTAAACCAAGAATAATACAGGAGACAACCCAGCTTAAAATTATTAAGGTAAATATTATTCGAAATAGGAAAGTACTTTTTTTCTATAGCCTATTCTCGAGTTGGTTAGAGATAGGAAACAAAATTTCGAAAATTTTGGGAAACAATTTTATTATAACTGTCTACGATATATCCTCTCATAAAATAAGGAAACTAACCATATTGGTTACACATCAAAAATTTGGAAATAAAAAAAGAGAAACACCAAAAATATTTTGTTTGGCGGGTGATGAAAATGGATTTTACTGGGCGAGATGATTTCAAAAGGAAAATCAATTCCCGCCTGATGGTTTGGTTAAATTCCAAAAACAAAAAGAAAGATGAGTTCGACCTACTTTTTCAGTTTTTATTACTCGATTCATTCTCTCTATGAAATCATAATTCTACTACTATCGTCTCTAATCTTTACAAGGAACCTACCTCTTCAGACTCGATCTTTGTTGTTGGTATTATTTCTATAACCCATTATCGAATGAATATTAAATTGATGTTATATTTTTTGTTCGATCTCATGGAATCAGATGTTAGATCTTATAGGTTTACTAGTTAAAGCATGATTAGGGTTTTTATTCTATCACTTCTTATAGGTTTACTAGTTAAAGCATGAGTAGGGTTTTTATTCTATTACTATCTCTAATCTTCACAAGGAATCTACCTCTTTAAACTCGATCTTTGTTGATGGTAATATTTCTACAACCCATTATCGAATGAATATTAAATTTGTGTTAGATTTTTTGTTTGATCTCATGGAATCAGATGTTAGATCTTATAGGTTTACTTGTTAAAGCATGATTAGGGTTTTTATTCGGCTGTATCAAAGAACAAGTTAATGACAATCACGGGTTGTACGATGAGATGTGATTTCATTTTGTTACAACAATAATATTTTAGGCTTAAGTTACATGCATGAACTATTATAAGATTTAGGTAAGGATCTTTCTTTCATGTTACTTAGTTAGGCTTTACTAGTTAGTTAGGCTTTAGAAAATAAAAATAAAATAAAAAACTTAACGATGCTAATTTTTTTCTAGGGTTTTTGTTATTGTTTGGGTTGGATTTCGATTGAGAGTTAATAACTTTACTTTGATCGACGATGTTGTGTCAATCATATTTATATACAAGGCTTCTCAAGATTTAATAATTTGAGTCTCTGTTACTTGGCGATCCTGTAACGTCTGTATTTTAAGTTGCCACTTTTAATAATACCATGTTACTGGTTGGCCAATTTGACTATATCTTCAAGCTAAAAATGGATAATCATTATCTGGTGCTTTAGTGCTCTTGGCTTTTGTAACAAAAAGTTATATAAGACCGTTTAACCGGTACCTTTTGCTTTGTGGATAACACAATAATCATGAGGATATTTTGTGTGTTGCAGTGATGTTTTAACCTCAAGTTACATGCATCACTGAGTTCATGTTTATTTTCTTTTCATATAATAGAAAATAGGTGTAACACATGTTGCCTATCCTGTTAGGTTTAGCTAATATTTTCCAAAATAAGCTCAAATTCCTAACTGAGATGCACGTACCTACACAGCTTTTGTCATGGAAGAAGATGATGATTACGACCAATGGAGGGAATCAGATGTTGAGGGGGATTCTGATGAAGAAACGGTGGATTTAGATGAGAGTCATGATGACATTGTACAATCACATGACGATGATGGTGGAGATATGCTCCACACTGCTAGGTTTGAAGACTTAACAGGTAATATGCGAAACCTTGTACTTACTTGTTTCTACTTAAACATGACATGGTTTCATATGTTGCCTTGGTTATTTCCAGAGTCAGAAGATTCTGAAAATGATGATTTGGAGGTGTTAGAAGAAAAAGAATTGGAAAATGCTCCATAAGCAGAAAAGCAGCCACAACAAGAAGACTCTACAGAAGTGATCATAAAAGAGATGGGAATGACAAGAATGTTGAAGCTGCATAAAGACTTCTCGATAAAAGATGCCAAAAGAAGGGATATTGAATTTGACAAAATGTTCCGACCTATTGGTAACCACAAAATTGAATTTAGTAGTTACCTAGGCTATTTGGTCCGTGATATGGTTGGCATAAAACATTTATGTTGGAAGGAAGTCCCTTCAACAACAAAAGAAAATATGTGGGAGAAAATTCTGGTATGCATATGCGGTTACCAATTCGTCGTTTTTGTTGTCTAACTGTGAGTCTGTGATTAGCATACATTAGATGTTATTGCATCTTCATTATGAGGTGCCCCATGAGCTGAAGTGAGTGGTCATGAAGCGTCTACCTGTTCAGCTGCGGGACTTCATAAGGAAATTGTACAACAATCATGTAAAACCCTTCCTGGAAATGCCGCACAAACTAAGAACTTTCCCCAAAAAGTACGAAACGGTAATGGACCAAGAGAACTGGGACAATTACCTTAATCATGTACTAAAATCGGCTATATTTAAGGTATGGAATACACATTGCTTTTTCTGATTTTGTGTTTCGTTCTTATTGTCTATCCCAGCATACTAATGAAATTATTTTTATTTCCTCTGCTAGAAAAATTCGGAGAGGGGAAAAAAGGAAATATCACAATCCAAGTTCCCACATCGGACGGGATGAGGAGGATACTCGGGATTAGAACTAAAATTAGTAAGTCTGTTGTCTTATTTATTATACACTGCACAGTAAAACCGACCATATCAGATACTACTGTTTTGTATGTCGTGTTGCGTGTCTCATATATGCAGAAACTTAAAACGGTATAGGGATGTGTCCTCTTACACCAATATGTAATTTTGTCACATTAGACGCTTTGGAATAGGTTTTATGTTTTACACAGTTAATATCTGTGCGGATGTAAATCCTTACTTGTTTCTGGTAACTACTAGGTCCAAAGCGGAAATGTTGCCGAAGAAGATCTTGAAGATCGGTGCTTCATGTGGGCAAGAGCACGCGAAATCAAAGACGGAATTGTTCCAGAAGAGTTTGTCAGGAAGAAGACATCTGAATTTGTGAGAAAACAGAAACTTTACAGTCCTCATGTTTTTAACCAAAGTAAGTGCACAGTAATTGTGCAAGGTTTAAATAAGAATTTAACACATTATTTGAACAGGAAGAGAAGCGGAAGATGATTATAGAGGGAACTCTAACGGTTGGTCATAACGAGGATGCCCTAATAGTTGCGATCGGCCCGGATAAGGGTGGACGTGTCAAGGGGGATGGCTTTGGAGTGACGGCAACCCTTTACTTTCCAAATGGAAGAAAACCAAGACACTCGAAAGAGAACGATGAACTGCGTGAAAAGCTGAAAGCTAAGGAGAAAGAATTAGAGTCTACTAAAAATGCGTATCAGAGATTGACAGATAACTTGTTATCTCAAGGAGTCGACATTGCGAAAATTATGGGCAACAGTATCAGCAAGTCTGGAGGAGAGGTAAGTGAACCGAGTTTTGATTAGATTGTGTAATTTTTTGAAAAAATTGGCAGACAGTATCTGATTTTTTCAAACAATGTGTTCAACTACAGTCACAGGATGCAGGACCTATCAACGCCTCCAATCGATCTAAGAATGACATAGGTCCAGAATCAGTTAAGCAACTTCAAAAAAAACATGGGAAATCCGGTCCGCAGAAGTCATCTGAAAGCACCAAAGGGTCCGCGAAGCGGGTCTCTCCTTGTACTAAAACGCCGACCGTTTCTACTGAATCCCAGCCGTCTTTTGTATCAAAAAAGAAGTCTTCGTCTCCTTCATCCACTGGGAATCTCAGAATGTGCCATCTGAAAAAGTTACCATTGATGTATGGTTTTCCAACGCGTTTAAATTTTGAATCTTCCATTTACTATCTCTCATGCGCCTTGTGTTTCTGCAGGGCACAGGATGCAAACTTTGGTTTGGAGAAAAGGACAACATTGTTGCCATTGGTAGAGCTTACTCTTCAAAGAAGGTATCTTATAAAATGAAGTCAGGAATGACGGGTGAGGTTACATGCTATAGCTTCATGGTTAGTGAAGTACTAAATGAAACCATCAAATTACCCTTTGGCACATCTTCTGGGATAAAAACTTTAAAAGATGTTGGTAATGCTGAAATTTGTTGGCCATCAAATCAAACCATCTTGGATCAAAAGGTTGGTTGCTATGCTTGTTTGCTTTATTAACTCATTGGATATGTTTTTACACAAACCAGTTTTATATATATATCTTGTTTGATATAAGAGACGAATATGTTATCAGCTATATGAATCACGCACGTTAGTGTATATTTTAGAGAACCTTATAGAACGAGATATGTGGTTAGCTATTTGATTGTGAGTCAGTTGTGCATTTTGCTTAAATGGTTTCACTGCAAAAACAAGGTACAACTTTCATTTCAATTTTTTGATGCAGGTAAGTCAACCAAAACATTCTGAGGCTGTGAAATCACCAGATCTACTCAACGGAAGCCAATCTCGTATCGCAATATCTGAAAAAGTTCCGAAGGTATGTGTTTTAAACCAGTTACATGATCTTAAGACCATATGAGTCTAAAATATGCTATCAACTACTATATGAATCATGGATGCTAGGGTGTATTTTGGAGAACCTTGTATATTAGTTACCTATTCATCTGTGTCTTCGCATTCACGGTGGAATTTGGCATATTTGTCACCCGAATATGGAATATTACTCTACTGCTGCAGGTAAGTTAACAAAATTCGGGGAAACATACTATGGATGTGACATCAAAAGATCCACCTAGTCGGAGCCAATCTGAGATCACGAAAACTAAAGAAGTTTCTCCGGTATCTGTTTTATTTTTACATGCATTTTAAATCTCAATTTGTTTTGAAGTTTTCGCTTGAAGATGTTCATATGCCATATATTTCCGCAGGGTAGAAGGTGCAACCTTTTTGACGAGCTGTCTAAGGAAAATGTCCTTGCTAGAGGTAGAGCTTTTCTGTTAACAGGAAAACAACAATTACATGGAAAGGATGGGTTGGAGGTTGATTGCCACAAAATCCTATTTAATGAAGTAATAAAACCGAATTTCTTTCTACCCGTACGATTTGCTGGTATCGAAACATTAGGGAAAACTTTTCGAAAAGCGATTCCTTGGCCAAAGTATGGTGTTCAGTTTACAGAGCCTGCTAAGAAGGTTAGTTGCTTGGCTTGTTTGATTTGTAAGTCGAATATACATAAACCAGTCTATCAATTATATGAATCACCGATCCAAGTGTAAATTAGAGAACCTAGAAAAATAGAAACATGTGTAACTTTCAAAAGTAACTAATAACTCTTTTAATCTTATGCAGAACCCTACCAGTAATTCACAACCAACTACTTCTCTGCGGAAGTCTCCTTCACGTAGCAACCCTTCTGATGGATCTAAGAAGCATTCTCCTAATCTTATGCAGAACTCTACCAGTAATTCCCAACCAAATCCTTCAATATCTCTAGAAAAGTCGTGCACATCTACGGCAGAACATCTGGACAAGACATCTAATGGAGTATGTTTTTTTTTGTTTTTTTTTTCTTCGTAAATCTATATTGCTAATTCTAGCATCTTCTTTTTATATGATGTTCATATGCCGTATCTCTGCAGAAAGCAAAATACGACTTTTGGAATGGATCTAGGGGAAACGTCGTTGCTAGAGGCAGTATTTTACCTATGGTGCCTAACCAGAAAATACATGGACAAGATCTTCCTAGTAAATGTTATGCTGTCAATATTCAGGAGGTTATAGTTCCATCGTTCGTGTTAACCGAACCAAGTGGTGAGTTTAAGTTATTAGGGGTGGTTTTGTGGCATGGTCGAAAGATAACTGTTCCATCTCTGATGACAAGGTTAGTTTCTTAGCTCTTTTGCTTTGTTAATCAAGTATATAAATAGTTTTACATAAATCGTGTATTCAGTTTGAATAAAGAATAAGTACAAGATAGAAATATATTAACACCTTAATGGAACATGAATGCCAGTGTAAATTTAAAAATTGATATTTGGTTACGGATTTTATTATGGGCGTCAGCTGTGAAAAATGTCGCGGCCTTCAGTGAAGTTGGCTTTATTACATTGTTGGAAAAATGACTTTTGTCTGTCTCTTGTTGAGAATTCACATGACAGACGAATTCTCCTTGGATTTAGAATATATATATAATACATTTAATCTCTTGCTGCAGGAAACTCCACAGCATGGAAAACCTCATGAGCAACCAGAATCAGTTTTAGATTCTGAGAAGAAATTGGACAGTGAAAAACTGAATAAGGAGCACCTAGCAGTCAATCCACATTAGGGGAGTCATGCATCCTCGGAAAAGATTTCTCAGAAGACTAAAAAGGCGCATAGAAGGTTATATGTACCAACTGTGCAGAAGGCATTGCAACTTTCAGCTGCGCACCAGGGAAAGACAAGGTTTGGCACGTCGAGAATGTCACAACCTGATCCATTGCATGCAGAGACACCACCATCAAAAAAGTTGAAGAAAAACTGATGATTTTTGGATAAATGCTCATCTAACAAGTTCTTTGCTTTTTTAAACAGGGTTATTGATGTGTGAACTTTTACTTTACGTATTTTTTAAGTACTGCACTAAATGCATGCTTTTTACGCTGATAGATAGGTTGACATTCATGTGATGAATGATTCGCGCTGAATTTTTATGTTTTCTGGAAATGATGAACATGAAAATGGATGGGTTTAGTTTATTTATCTTTAGTAGCTTACTGTATGATTGACTACCAATCCAGATGAACCATGGGCTGTTATTATGAAGGAAAAATATTTTCATGTTGTTAATCCTTTAACAGATATTGTGAACAAAGAGGGGTCTTTGATTTGGCAAGGCATATGCACAGGTTTGAATATAATTAAAAGACACTACATATGGGAGATAGGTGATGGTACTTATGTGCAAATTTAGAAAGATACTTGGATTCCAAATATGCACAGACCTCTAGATAGTCATTTTAGCTATTTTAATATGAAAAATGTGAATCAGCTCATTGACCAAGACTCTAAGTCTTGGAATTCTGATATTTTGAATGCTTTGTTTGATGAAGATACTGTTAAAAGGATTACTGAAATAAGAATTCCTATTGCAGGTAAAGATAAGCTGAGATGGGATCCTTCCATCAATGGAATGTTTACTATAAAATCTGCTTAGAATGCCATCTTGAATGAAAACTTAGCTACTAAGCCAACTAAGAACAACTTAGACATCTGCTGGAAATCCTTTTGGAGATATAAGCTACCTCCCAGAATTCAGTACTTTATATGGAAATTCCTACATGGTTGCATTACTACTAAACATAGACTTGCTAGGTTCACTAAACATAAAGATAGTAGATGTGCTATTTGTAGTGGTAACCCTGAAACTATTCAACATCTGTTATTTGATTGTCATCATATCAGACATATATGGGATTCAGTAGACTCTATATTATCTACTATCCTCCAGGGTCTAGACTTACAAAATTGGATAAGTGGTTTATTTCTAAAGGCAAACAATGGGATGCCCAAGGATTTTAGTCTGTATGAGAGTGCCAGTTTCATTTTGTGGATAACCTGGAAAGCTAGATGTGATACAATTTTTGAAAACAAGCCATTTAACAGTAACATTGTTATAAACAATATTGTCAGGCAGATTGAGGACTGGAAAAGGGCTAAAAGTATACAAACTAGTAGCAACAGTGCTTTGAGAATAATTGATAAGAACTGGAAGGATCCTATAGATGATATATACAAATTGAATTTTGATGCTTCCTATATTGATAAAACTGCATTATCAGGATGGGGACTGATTTGTAGAGATTCTGCAGGAAATAGCCATGGACTGCGAGGAGGTGCATCTCTAGATATTGATCCAAAGCAAGCTGAAGCGCATTCTCTCCTAGAAGCAGTACAATGGGCTCACAGTAAGGGATGGCGAAAAATTCACTTGGAAGGAGATTGTCAGAATGTTATAGCAGCTGTGAATGGGAAGGTGATAGACGCATTTATGTGTCTAATTTGTCCCAATTGTTTATATTGTTAGTACTCTATTTTGTACTTATTTGGTTATTTTATGTCTTTGTAGGTGTTTTTGGAGAAATAAGCTTTTGCGGCGAAATTGGCTAAAAAGTGGTTTTTGCGCTCGTGGGAGAAAATTACTATACGGACTCTCACTTTGGATAAGGGGTAAACTAATTACTAAGGGGCACCCCATTTCAGGGCATGTACTAAAGGGACACCGGAACTGGATAGGGGGAGGTCATCTTCAAAGTTTCAAAACTGGATTTTGGCGGGAAAAAAGGCAGTAGCGTCAACAGTTTTGGATCAATGATTTGAGCGACCTCGGAGGCGATTAAATGGGCAAATTTGGTACCCACGGACTCTACAAGACATAAGGGACCTGTTAGAAGCGATTATACCCATCTAATTGGGCTGGATAAGTCAGAAAATCCACACAAAGTCAAGACAGTGCACACGGTTTCTGTTTAGGGTTTGAGAAAAGTTTAGAGAGAAAGAGGAGAGAGTTCAGAGCCGAAACGAGGAAGATACCATTGATTGTTGCTTCTGCTGCTGCGAGGAGGAAGAACGTGAAGAACAGACTCTCCAAAGCCGTCGTTTATCAACAGTGACATCGACTGTCACTTGTGGGTCGTAGTTCTTCAACGACAACAGCACTTAAGCTTTGTCGTTGATTCTGGACGCCTTCTGTGGGTCGCAAAATTCTGTTTTACATCATTTTCTTGTCTTTCTCTTCATTGTAAAACACTTTTGAGCATCAATGAAATATTTTGAGAGGTTTTCCAACATTATGAGCAGCTAAATTCTTGGTGATTGAGGCAATGGAGGATCTATTCACTCATGATTGATTGGTAAATTCTTTTTATAATTTCTTAATTATTTATTTTATTTAATTCACTTGGATCAATAAAAAAAGAGATAAAAATGGTTTTCTTATTAAATTGTAATCCTTAAGCATGATTTATCAAAGAATTAATTCTAAGCATAAAACATCAAACTGATTCACAACTAATTAAGAAAACCATTTTTATCTCTTTTTTTATTGATCCAAGTGAATTAAATAAAATAAATAATTAAGAAATTATAAAAAGAATTTACCAATCAATCATGAGTGAATAGATCCTCCATTGCCTCAATCACCAAGAATTTAGCTGCTCATAATGTTGGAAAACCTCTCAAAATATTTCATTGATGCTCAAAAGTGTTTTACAATGAAGAGAAAGACAAGAAAATGATGTAAAACAGAATTTTGCGACCCACAGAAGGCGTCCAGAATCAACGACAAAGCTTAAGTGCTGTTGTCGTTGAAGAACTACGACCCACAAGTGACAGTCGATGTCACTGTTGATAAACGACGGCTTTGGAGAGTCTGTTCTTCACGTTCTTCCTCCTCGCAGCAGCAGCAGCAACAATCAATGGTATCTTCCTCGTTTCGGCTCTGAACTCTCTCCTCTTTCTCTCTAAACTTTTCTCAAACCCTAAACAGAAACCGTGTGCACTGTCTTGACTTTGTGTGGATTTTCTGACTTATCCAGCCCAATTAGATGGGTATAATCGCTTCTAACAGGTCCCTTATGTCTTGTAGAGTCCGTGGGTACCAAATTTGCCCATTTAATCGCCTCTGAGGTCGCTCAAATCATTGATCCAAAACTGTTGACGCTACTGCCTTTTTTCCCGCCAAAATCCAGTTTTGAAACTTTGAAGATGACCTCCCCCTATCCAGTTCCGGTGTCCCTTTAGTACATGCCCTGAAATGGGGTGCCCCTTAGTAATTAGTTTACCCCTTATCCAAAGTGAGAGTCCGTATAGTAATTTTCTCCCACGAGCGCAAAAACCACTTTTTAGCCAATTTCGCCGCAAAAGCTTATTTCTCCAAAAACACCTACAAAGACATAAAATAACCAAATAAGTACAAAATAGAGTACTAACAATATAAACAATTGGGACAAATTAGACACATAAATGCGTCTATCAAATACCCCCAAACTTATTATTTGCTAGTCCTCGAGCAAATCTAATCTAAAATAAAATGACTACACTTAGCACGTGCAGTAAGCCGTTAAACCACTAGGTGGCCCTAGTGGCGGAGTGTTGTCTCCGGGGGGTTTACCAGAGGTGTACCCACAAAACCTTAATACTCCAGAGGTTAGCTATCTACGCAGAACCTTGTAAGGCACTAAAGAATCTCCTTGGTTGGCATACTTATTGACTACAGGAAGAAGTACCCTGATGCGAAATTCCAATTGATGTACACGAGTTTGCACTCAAGCATACTAAAATTCATATAAAGTGACAGAGCTCTACTCAGATAGTTGCACTATGGACATCATATTCGGAGTCAAAACTAATCACATGGATAGATCAAGAAGATGGATATAGAAAAACATAGATGGTTTTGATGTTTACTAAGTGAACGGCGTTTCCCATATCTGTCTGAAGGCCTCCGCCAAAATGAACCTATCCTAATGGATTGAGATACTAGTCTGACTAATATCAACACACTGGCATATACAAGGGTACCAGTAGTCGATAACCTAACTCTAGGTCAACACAACTGGCATATACAAGGGTACCAGTGGTCGACTGTATTGAATTTATTCCTTTTGGTCAAATGGTCTGGTCTCAATTTCTTTCTTTTTTTTTCTTTTTTTTTTTTTTTTTTTTTTTTTTTTTTTTTTTTTTTTTTTTTTTTTTTTTTTTTTTTTTTTTTTTTTTT
>NC_039362.1:99145667-99298368 GCF_003573695.1 Papaver somniferum | reverse complement strand
AATATAAGTAACATGAGGAAATAGTAAAGAGAGAGTTCGGAAAGATAGTACCTGAGTGAAGTGAAACCAAAAACTGAATATAGAAATTATACAACATACAAATCACCTCGATGGTCAATCAATGGTAAACAGGGTCCTCCAGAGGGACCTCCTCAACATCACTTGTAGGAAAAGGCTCTAAAAAGGGCTTCAATCGCTGACCGTTAACCTTTGAAGAACTACTACCATCCAGTGTCTCGATTTCAACAGCTCCATGAGGAAAAACAGTACGGACCACAAAAGGACCGGTCCACCGAGAGCGCAGTTTCCCGGGGAATAGATGCAAACGAGTGTCATACAGAAGAACTTTTTGACCTGGAGAAAATGACTTCCGTAATATGTTTCTATCATGCACAAGTTTCATTTTGTTCTTATACTCCTTCGCACTATCATAAGCATCTATACGAATCTCGTCCAACTCATTGAGCTGGAGTTTCCTATGGGCTCCTGCCTTGTCAAGTGAAAAATTTAGCTGCTTAACAACCCAATAAGCTCTGTGTTCTAACTCAACAGGTAAGTGACATGCCTTGCCATAAACAAGCCGATAAGGCGACATTCCAATGGGAGTCCTAAACGCAGTACGGTAAGCCCATAAGGCATCAGTAAGCCTAGACGACCAGTCTTTCCGATTAGGATTAACTGTTTTCTCTAATATACGTTTTATCTCCCTATTGGAAACCTCTACCTGACCACTAGTCTGTGGATGATACGAGGTAGCTATCTTATGTGTAATACCATATTTCTTCATCAGAAGTCTAAAAGTCCCATTACAAAAGTGCGACCCTCCATCACTAATTATAGCTCGCGGTGTACCAAAACGTGTAAGTATATTATTTTTCAAGAACTCAATCACAACCCTATGGTCATTGGTTTTACACGCAACCGCCTCAATCCACTTAGAGACATAGTCTATGGCGACAAGGATGTATAGGTTACCAAAAGAATTAGGAAACGGACCCATAAAGTCAATACCCCACACATCAAAGACCTCAACAATTAAAATAGGGTTCAAGGGCATCATGTTCCTACGGGAAATGGTTCCTAATTTCTGGCATCGTTCACAAGTAACGCAGTAACTGTGGGAGTCTTTAAACAACGAAGGCCAATAGAATCCACACTGCAATATCTTAGTAGCAGTTTTCTTAGCACTAAAGTGACCCCCACAAGCATGATCATGACAAAAGGAAATAATACTGGACTGGTCACTCTCAGGTATACATCTCCTAATAATCTGGTCTGGGCAATACTTAAACAAATAAGGATAATCCCAAAAGAAGTGCTTAACCTCAGCTAAAAATCTAGAACGATCTTGTTTACCCCAATGCTGGGGCATTCGACCAGTAACAAGATAGTTCACTATATTCGCATACCAAGGTAAGTGGGTAACAGAGAACAATTGTTCATCAGGAAAGCTATCCCTTATAGGAAGGGAATCATCTGGGGAACTAACAACTAGCCTAGACAAGTGATCTGCTACAACATTTTCGGCACCCTTTTTGTCTCTAATGTCTGGAGAAAACTCTTGCAACAACAGAATCCACCTAATCAATCTAGGTTTAGTATCCTTCTTAGACAAAAGATATTTTAAAGCAGCATGATCAGTATATATGATGATCTTAGAACCTAAGAGATAGGGTCTAAACTTGTCTAAGGCAAACACAATGGCTAATAGTTCCTTCTCGGTAGTGGTATAGTTCAACTGGGCATCATTCAGAGTTTTGCTAGCATAGTAAATCACATGAAGTAACTTATTTTCTCGCTGACCTAGCACAACACCAATAGCATAATCTGAAGCATCACACATGATCTCAAAGGGTAGGTTCCAGTTGGGTGCCTGGACTATGGGGGCGGTAGTAAGTAACGACTTAAGCTTCTCAAAAGCCTCTAAACAAGCATCATCAAAAACAAACTTAACATCTTTTGCAAGCAAATTGCAAAGAGGTCTAGACATCAAGCTAAAATCCTTAATGAAACGACGATAAAAACCAGCATGTCCTAAGAATGACCTAATATCTCTTACGGTTTTTGGGACCGGTAAAGTTTTAATAAGGTCAACTTTTGCTCTATCCACCTCTATACCCTTTGAAGATACAATATGCCCTAGAACAATTCCTGAACGAACCATAAAGTGACATTTCTCCCAATTAAGCACTAAATTCTTTTCCTTACACCTAGTCAAAACTAATGACAAATGATGCAAGCACTCATCGAAAGACGAACCAAACACTGAAAAATCATCCATAAAGACCTCTAAGAACCGTTCTACCATGTCAGAAAATATGCTCATCATGCAACGCTGAAAAGTCGCAGGGGCATTACATAGCCCGAAAGGCATGCGTCTATACGCAAAGGTACCAAAGGGACAGGTAAAAGTGGTTTTCTTCTGGTCTTCTGGGGCAATAACGATCTGATTATATCCAGAGTAGCCATCTAAAAAGCAGTAGTGACTATGTCCAGCTAATCTCTCTAGCATCTGGTCAATGAAGGGAAGGGGAAAGTGGTCCTTCCTAGTGACCTTGTTCAATTTCCTATAGTCAATACAAACACGCCAACCCGTGGTCATTCGGGTCGGGATTAACTCATTGTTATTATTCTGGACTACAGTAATACCAGATTTCTTGGGAACAACCTGAACGGGGCTGACCCACTTACTGTCTGAAATAGGGTAGATAATTCCTGCATCTAATAGCTTAAGAACCTCAGTTCGAACTACTTCTTTCATATTGGGGTTTAGTCGACGTTGCATCTCCCTAGAAGGTTTGGTGTCTTCCTCTAAATAGATCTGATGCATACAAACAGTAGGACTTATACCCTTAATGTCTGCTATGGTCCACCCTAAAGCTTCTTTGTTGTTTTGAATGACGGTTACTAGCCTACTTTCCTGATCTATATCCAAGTCGGAAGAAACAATCACAGGTAAAGTCTCAGACGGGCCTAAAAACACATACTTCAGGGTATCTGGCAATGGTTTTAGGTCCAACTTAGGAGGCTCTTCTAAAGAAGGAACTAGGGTAGACTTAGAAACCGGTAGTGGTTCGAAGTTAGGTTTCCATCCATTACTAGTATCTAACAAAGGGGTTGAATCTAACAAAGCATTCACCTCATTAATTACATTATCATCATCAAAATCAATCCCAAAGTGAGCTAGGCATTTTTCTAATGGATCTTCTAACAAAGTGTTTGGTAATGACTCCTCGACTAGTGTTCCTATCATGTTCACCTCTTCTACATTCGAGTCATCTAGTTCAGAGGGTAGCTTACTAATATTAAAAATATTCAGCTCAATAGTCATATTACCAAAAGACAAATTCATAATACCATTTCGACAGTTAATGATCGCATTGGATGTAGCTAAAAACGGGCGACCTAAAATCACTGGTATTTGGTTCTCTGGGTCAGGGACAGGTTGGGTATCTAGGATAACAAAATCCACTGGATAAATAAACTTGTCAACCTCTATGAGAACATCCTCGATCACACCACGAGGAATTTTAACGGACCTATCAGCTAACTGAAGTGTCATCTTGGTAGGTTTCATCTCACCAAGTCCTAGCTTAAGGTACACATGATATGGAAGCAAATTCACACTGGCTCCTAAGTCAAGCAAAGCTTTCTCAACACGGTACTTACCTATTGTACAAGCAATGGTAGGGGACCCTGGGTCTTTATACTTAGGAGTAGTGGTATTCTGAATAATAGAACTCACATGACTAGCTATGAAGGCTTTCTTCTGGACACTGAGCTTACGCTTTCGCGTACACAAGTCCTTAAGGAACTTGGCATAAGAGGGAATCTGCCTAATTGCATCTAATAATGGAAGGTTGATATTAACCTGCTTAAAAACCTCCAATATATCATTAAAGTTGGACTCCCTCTTAGTCGGAACTAGCAGCTGTGGGAATGGGGCTCTGGGAACAAATCCGGGCTCAACAGGACCCTCATTGGTCTCCTTGGAGACTCTATCAGTCTCCTCATTTTCTGGCTCAGCAGGGTGAACTACAGCATGTTCACTATCAGGCATGGCAACCTTGTTGTCAACTTTCTTTCCACTCCTAAGGGTTGTGACATCATTCACATGATTGTACGATTTCTCTCCTTTTGGGTTGGGATCAGTACGACTAGGGAACCTTCCATCTTCTCTCTCACTTATGAACTTAGCTATTTGTCCTACTTGAAGTTCTAATTTGGCAAGACTCTGGGAATTATTCTTCAATTCTTGCCTAGTTTCTTGTTGAAAGCTCATGTGGTTCTTTGTTAGCATTTCATGGTTATTTGCTAACATAGTGAGAGTATCCTCTAAGGTAGAGATCTTTTTCTCGGAAGTGTTTTGAAACTGGGTTTGACCTGAAGAGTTCTTAGAACCAAAACCTGGGGGAGGCTGAGAATTGCTAGACTGGCCTTGACTCTGGCCCTTAGACCAAGAGAAATTAGGATGGTTTCTCCAACCAGGGTTGTAGGTTTCTGAGTATGGGTCAAACTTCTGACGGTTCTCAAACCTAGCATTGTTATAGACAACATGGGCTTGTTCTTCACTAACCTGACCTTCCCAAAATGAATTATCGGGCTCTATTCCACAACTAGAGACTTGAGAGGCTCTATTAGGTTCAACAAGGGACCTATTTTTAGACTGGCCCATTTCTAAAGCTTCTAACCTTCTGGACAAAGCAGCAAACTTAGCATCTGACGTAAAACTCGTATCTATCATCTTGGTGCTACTTCTATTGACCAAGAGTCTTTTATGGGGTTCAACACAAGATTCCCACTGTTGGGATTTTTCAGCGATAACTCCTAAGAAGGTAAAAGCATCATCAACATTTTTACTAGTGAACTCACCAGCGCACATAGACTCAACCATGGCTTTGGTCGAATAGTCTAAACCATCATAAATAATCTGTACGAGTTTCATATTATCAAATCCATGGTGAGGACACTGAGATAGGAGATCATTGAATCGCTCTAAAAACCTATAAAGAGACTCTCCCTCTTGTTGCACACTAGCACTAATTTTCTGCCTAACAACTGCAGTTTTATGCTTAGGGTAGAACTTCATATAGAAGGCAGCGATAAGTTCCTGCCATGTTTCTATGGATTCAGACGGTAGGTTGTTAAGCCAGGTCTTGGCTTTATCTCTCAAGGAAAAGGGAAACATTTTAAGTTTCAAGACTTCATCAGTAAGGTCTTTTATTCTAATTGTCCCACAGATTTCCTCAAAGTCCCTAATATGGAAATAAGGGTTCTCATCATCTTTTCCTAAGAATATAGGGATCATCTGAAGAATACTAGGTTTTATCTCAAAATTAGCCGTAGTGGCTGACAATTTAATGCATGAAGCTCGGTTGGTCCTAGTTGGGAACATGTAATCTTTCAAAGTTGCCATCGCTGGCATAACAGAAGTACTAGGGGTACTTTTATCACTCAGAGATAAATTCTCAAAACTGAAGTTTCCAAAAACAGGGCTCTCAAAAGAAGAGTCTTCGAGCTCCCTGCTTAAATCAGAAGAACTACTAGGTTTTTCGCTAATCAATCGACCTAGAGTATCTCTTTTCCAAGCCCTAACAAAATCGGGCATACACTAAAAAGAATTCAAAAAGAAATAAAAATCCTAACAGGAAGGTTCTAGCAAACACACAGCAGGCTGACTCGACTTTACCACAACAAACCTAAAGATTTCTAGCAAACAACAAGCATGATGGCTCCACTTAGATTGTTTCTAGACCAGCTTCTAATCCTTCGAAAGGGAATTCGTTACAATTTAAGCAAACCCCTCTGGAATCAATCCGAGTTAAAGCAAGTTGAATCGAGGCGAGGGAAGCTCAGTGGAGCTTTGATACCCAAAACCTCACCGATTCAATGCGGCGCAGTCACGCATTCAACTCGCAGTAACCGTCAAGAACTTCGAGGTGTGCTTAAAAGAGTAACCAATATTTTTCGAATGATTGTCCTGTTAAGCTCGATACCCTATAGGTCTCTTTCTAGTCCAAATTTTAGGCTTAGGTTCGCTTTAGGTTTCGTTTTCCTAAGGCGGGCAAGAAGGGAGCGGTGATGAAATCCGAACCCTTATCTTATATGGTCCAGTCCTTGCCCTTTACTAGGAATATAAAAACAGTCCGGTTCGTCCTCAAACAATTAGCACCTTAAGGAGTCCAGTAACCCGCTTGCAGGAGATTCGCGGGTGTTTAGAATTTTACCTCCCGTGCCAGACGGGCGAAGAACCGCTGAAGTCGACTCGGGCCACGACTCCTATGCCGTGTGCGAACCCGAGGGGCCGAGACGATATTGTAATCGTCGTCCTTCCCTGCAAACAGTTTATATTTAAGGGTACCCTTCCGTAGGGTATAAAAAATAAAAATAAAATGTCCCAAAATTAATGTCCAAAGTCCATAAAAAAAAAATACAAAAGAAAAGAAAGTCTAATAAAAAAAATTACAAAAAAAATGTCTCTCTTTTTTTCTCTCTTTTTATCAAAATAAACAAATAAAATTCTTCTTCTTTCGCTCCTTTAGCTTTGCTTTTCGCTCCCAAACTTTAAGTAAATCACCACAAGCTTTGGCAAATTTATCTCTCGCTCCAACTTCAAAAATCTGCAAGGAAACAAAAAAAACCAAAAACGTAAAGAAGAACAAAAATAATAAAAATCTAAAAAAAAAAAAAAATGCTAACTAAACACAGGTCCGCGTCGGCGGCGCCAACGGTTATAGCAGAATGTTATAGCAGCTGTGAATGGGAAGGCTACAACAGTTAAATGGACAACATATAATTTAATCCATGATGCATTAGTTATATTAAGTTATTTTGATTCTTGGGTTTACACTTATGCCCATAGGGATGCAAATCATATTGCAGACTCTATAGCAAAGTATGCAAGAACTCAAACAATTTGCTTTTGTTGGTTTAATAATCTGTCTGTATGGATCAGTCTTCTGATTCAACAGGATAAAAACAATACGTAAGCTTGCTTATCAATATATTTATTCTTTCCTATTAAAAAAAATACTGTATGATTAGAAGAATACGTTTCCTACATAGGTGCCACTAATAATTCATACGTTTCCTCCCTAAACCAAGAATAATACACGATACAACCCAAGTTAAAATATTTAAGGAAAATATTATTCGAGATAGGAAAGTAATTTTTTTCTATGGCCTTTTCTCGAGTTGGTTAGAGATAAGAAACTAAATTTCGAAAATTTTGGGAAACAATTTTATCATAACTTTCTACGATATATTCTCTCATAAAATAAAGGAAACTAACCATATTGGTCACACATCAAAAATTTGGAAATAAAAAAAGAAAAACACCAAAAATCTTTTGTTTGGCGTGCGATGAAAATGAATTTTACTGGGCGGGATGATTTCAAAAGGAAAATCAATTCCCGCCTGATGGTTTGGTTAAACTCCAAAAAGAAAAAGAAAGATGAGTTCGATCTATTTTTTCAGTTTTTATTACTCGATTCATTCTCTCTTTGAAATCATAATTCTGCTACTATCTCTAATCTTTACAAGGAACCTACCTCTTCAGACTCGATCTTTGTTGTTGGTATTATTTCTACAACCGAATATTAAATTGATGTTAGATTTTTTATCCGATCTCATGGAATCAGATATTAGATCTTATAAGTTTACTAGTTAAAGCATGATTAGGGTTTTTATTCTATTACTTCTTATATGTTTACTAGTTAAAGCATGATTAGGGTTTTTATTCTATTTTTACTATCTCTAATCTTTACAAAGAACCTACCTTTTCAGACTCGATCTTTGTTGTTGGTATTATTTATACAACCCATTACCGAATGAATATAAAACTGATGTTAGATTTTTTGTTCGATCTCATGGAATCAGATGTTAGATATTATAGGTTTACTAGTTAAAGCATGACTAGGGTTTTTATTCGGCTATATCAAAGAACAAGTTAATGACGATGAGAGGTGATTTTATTTTGTTACAACAATACTGTTTTAAGCTTAAGTTACATGCATGAACTATTATAAGATTTAGGTAAGGATATTTCTTTCATGTTACTTAGTTAGGCTTTACTAGTTAGTTAGGTTTTACAAAACTTAACGATGCTAATTGTTTTCTTGGGTTTTTGTATTGTTTGGGTTTGATTTAGATATAACTCTACTTTGATGGACGATGTTGTGTCAATCATATATATATATATAAGGCTTCTCAAGATTTAATCATTTGAGTCACTGTTACTTGGCGAGCCTGTAACGTCTGCATTTTAAGTTGCCACTTTTAATGATACCATGTTGCTAGTTGGCCAATTTGACTATCATCTTCAAGCTAAAAATGGATAATCATTATGTGGTGCTTTAGTACTCTTGGATTTTGTAACAAAAGTTATATAAGACCGTTTAACCGGTACCTTTCGCTTTGTGGATAACACAATATTCATGATGATATTTTGTGTGTTGCAGTGATAGCCTCAAGTTACATGCATCAATGAGTTCATGTTTGTTTTCTTTTCATATAATAGAAAAGAGGTGTAACACACGTAGCCTATCCTGTTAGGTTTAGCTAATATTTTCTAAAATAAGCTCAAATTCCTAACTGAGATGCACGTAACTACACAACTTTTGTCATGGCAGAAAATGATTACAACGTGCCCCAAGAGGAGGATCAATGGGATGATGAGGTGGTATCTGATGGTGGACATATAATTGAATTCAGTAGTTACCTAGGCTATTTGGCCCATGATATGGTTGACATAAAACATTTATGTTGGAAGGAAGTCCCTGCAACAACATAACAAAATATGTGGGAGGAAATTCTGGTATGCATATGCGGTTATCAATTCGTCGTTTTTGTTGTCGAATTGTGAGTCTGTGATGAACATAAATTAGTTGTTATTGCAGTTTCATTATGAGGTGCCCCATGAATATAAACAAGCGGTCATGAAGCGTATAGATGTTCAGCTGCGGGACTTAAGAAGGAAATTATACAATAATCATGTAAAACCCTTCCTGGAAAGACCGGACAAACTAAAAACTTTCCCCAGAAAGTACGAAACGGTAATGGACCAAGAAGACTGGTACGAATAACTTAAGTATGTACTAGAGTCGCCTATATTAAGGTATGGAATACACATTGATTTTTCTAATTTGTGTTTCGTTCTTATTGTCTATCCCAGCATACTAATGAAATTATTTTTATTTCCTATGCAAGAAAAATTCGGAGAAGGGAACAGAGGCCATATCACAATCCAAGTTCCCACATCGGACAGGACGAGGAGGATACTCGGGATTAAAACTAAAATTAGTAAGTCTGTTGTCTTAAACCAGTTACAAGATCTTAAACCATATGTCTAAAATATGATATCAACTATATGAATCACGGATGCTAGGGTATATTTTGGAGAACCTTGTATATTTGTTACCTATTCAATTCATCAGTGTCTTTGCATTCATGGTCTAAGAAGCAGTCTCCTAATCTTATGCAGAACTCTACCAGTAATTCCCAACCAAATCCTTCAATATCTCTAGAGAAGTCGTGCACATCTATGGAAAAACCTATGGCTAAGACATCTAATGGAGTATTTTTTTTTATTATTAATTTTTTTCTTTGTAAATCTATATTGCTAATCCTAGCATCTTCTTTTTATATGATGTTCATATGACGTATCCCGCAGAAAGCAAAATACGACTTTTGGAATGGATCTAGGGGAAACGTCGTTGCTAGAGGAAGTATTTTTCCTAAGGTGCCTAACCAGAAAATACATCGACAAGAGCTTCCTGAACACTGTTATGCTGCCAATATTCTGGAGGTCATAGATCCATCATTCGTGTTAACGGAACCAAGTGGTGAGTTTAAGTTATTAGAGGAAGCTAAAGATGGTTTTGTGGCATGACCGAAAGATAATTTTTCCATCTCTGATGACAAGGTTAGTTTCTTAGCTCTTTTGCTTTGTTAATCAAGTATATAAATTGTTTTACGTAAATCAATCGTGTATTCAGTTTGATTAAAGAATAAGTACGAGATAGAAATATATTAACACCTAATGGAACATGAATGCCAGTGTAAATTAGAAAATTGATATTTGGTTACGGATTTTATTATGGGCGTCAGCTGTGAAAAATGGCGCGGCCTTCAGTGAAGTTGGCTTTATCACATTGTTGTAAAAATGACTTTTGTCTATTTCTTGTTGAGAATTCATATGACAGACGAATAATTCATATGACAGACAAATTCGCCTTGGATTTAGAATATATATATATATATAATACATTTAATCTCTTGCTGCAGGAAACTCCACAACATGGAAAACCTCATAAGCAACCAGAACCAGTTTTAGATTTTGAGAAGAAATTGGACAGTGATAAACTGAATGAGGAGCACCTAGCAGTCAATCCACATTCGGGGAGTCATGCATGCAACCTCTGAAAAGCTTTCTCAGAAGACTAAAAAGGCGCAAAGAAGGTTATATGCACCAACTGTGCAGAAGGCATACCAACTTTCAGATGGGCAACAGAGGAAGACAAGGTTTGGCGCGTCGAGAATGTCACAACCTGATCCATTGCATGCAGATACACCACCATCAAAAAAGTTGAAGAAAAACTGATGATTTGGATAAATGCTCTTTAATATTTTTTTTTGCAAACTGTTAGACCAAAGCTCAACATTTTTTACTGTTTTATTAATAATAATATGAATTTTTGGCATATATGAATTTTAGATTTAACCACAATTTATAAAGTATATAAGAGAATTTGGATAGTGCCAGGTGGATGGTTTAGATGCGCCGTATCTGAACGGCTTAGAGGCGTCACACGCGTAATATACACGCTTCGAGATTAATTGGCGTGGCTAAACATAACATAAAGACACATTAAGCAGATATAAATTGGCGTGGGTAAATATCATATAAATCCAGCTATATGGCGTGTCTATAGGTTCTCCGATGAACGGCTCCCAACGTTACATGTGGCGGTCAACGTTACATCTGAACGGTCAATATTGCATCATCTTAAATGAGATCCAATGGTACCTAATACAACCACGTGGATGAAGGTAATTGTAAATTGGCGTGGAAAAATATCACATATAGCCATGCTATATGGCGTGTCTATAGGTTCTTCAATGAACGGCTCACAACGTTACATGTGGACGGCGTAGGATGCATATAATTTAACGGTCAATATTGCATCATCTAAAATGAGATCCAACGATTCCTAATACGGCCACGTGGATCAAGGTAATTGTAAATTGGCGTGGATAAATATCACATATAGCCACGCTCTTTGGGGCGTGTCTATAGGAAATCAGTGAACGGCTCACAACGTTACATGTGGACGGTAAAGGATGCACATAATTGAACGGTCAATATTGCATCATCTTAAAGGAGATCCAACGATTCCTAGTACGGCCACGTGGATCAAGGTAATTGTAAATTGGCGTGGCTAAATAACTCATATAGCCACGCTATATGGGGCGTGTCTATAGGATATCCAATCAACGGCTCACAACATTACATGTGGACGGTGAAGGATGCATATAATTTAACGGTCAATATTACATCATCTTAAATGAGATCCAACGATTCGTAATACGGCTACGTGGACCAAGGTAGTTGGAAATTGGCGTGGCTAAATATCACATATAGCCACGCTCTATGGGCTGTGTCTATAGGATATCCAATGAATGGTTCACAACGTTACATGTGGATGGTATTCAACGGTTCCTAATGCAGCCACGTGGATGAAAGTAAGTGAAATTGGCGTGACTAAAACATAACATATAACCACGTTAAACCTATATGGCGTGTCTATCGGATAACCAATGGCTACGCCAAAAAGCAATTTGCGTGTCTGAAGTGAACCAAATAGGCACGCCAAAACGCAATTTGCGTGTCTATAGTGAATCAAATAGCCACGCCAAAAGCAATTTGCGTGTCTAAAATGAACCAAATAGCCACGCCAACAAGCAATTTATGTGTCTAAAGTGAACCAAATAGCCACGCCAAAAAGCAATTTGCGTGTCTATAGTGAATCAAATATCCACGCCAAAAGCAATTTGCATGTCTATAGTGAATCAAATAGCCACGCCAAAAGAAATTTGCGTGTCTATAGTGAACCAAATAGCCACGCCAAAACAATAACTCGTGTGTTTATAGAGTACCAGTACTTAAGTTTTTGGGACCCTATATAGCAACGCCTATATGGCTCTGGCATGTCTATTTCATGCAGAAATAGACACGCATGGCAGGCGTGGCTATAAGCTACCTAAAACCGCGCCATGTTACCTAATACCACGCAAGCAGAAGTCACGCCTAGTCCAAACCAAAGTGGCGTGACAAAACCCCTATGGGCACGCCAATTTGGCGTGGCAAAAGGGTCTATGTGTACTAGTGCTTCTTTTAATACTTTTACTACTGTAGTTTGAATAAGTATAAGTTTCCTGTCAAGTGACTGAAAGCTGTATTCCTTAAGATCACTTTCACGGAATCGGTTCAAAGTTTTCTTTGGACAAGATTTCGTTTGATCATCAGTAGATGTAGAAGATGGTTTTTCATTCTCTTCTGACTTGATGTAGTTAGGAAGACTACAATCGTCATGATCTGTTTCAGATGTGACTAGACACGTTTTACTATCATAATCTGTATAAGTCGAGCAAGGACTTTTAGTTTCATCATCAAAAGAAATTATAACAGAATCATTAGTCTGAGTCATAGGATGAGTCTCTTGATCTTGAGTAAGAGATTTACCAAGAGCTTCTAATTTGATAGTGAGATCCATATTCTCATTGGCTAGAATATTTAGTTGAATGTATATTTCTCTGATCTCATGCTTAAGAAGATTAGATTATGTCTTTAATATTAACATCCGTGTAGACAGAGATCTTATAGGCCTTAGGAGTTTCACCAACTCTTTATCAGTATCTTCTTTTCCATCAGAGATAGAATCAGATGTTTTTGTAACTATTGGATCATGAGTCAACGAAGTAGTAACATATTTAACATTTGAGTATTCATACTCTTGCATAACGTTAATTGAATCAGACATAGATTCAATTCTTATAGGTTGGATCTCACCAAACATAGATTGTTAGATATTCTCGTATTTGCCTGCTATGATACCAATTGAAAAGACGAGGGTATCCAAATACACCACAATATTTAAAATATCCACCTATAAGTCCTCTTAGCGAAAGTGATTGTCTACGGACAAAGTCGAGACAATGTGATAAATCGGTATTTACACTTTGTGTGATTGTCTATGGATACGAGATCGAGACAATACAACAATCAAAGTGTGATTACTTGATAATAAGTTCGGAATTAACCAAACTCTATATGCTCACTATCAAGTAATACGGAGTTAACGTTTGTGTAATTTACTTTAAATTATAATAACAAAAACTATAATTGCGAAAAATAAAAGTAAATGACACAGCAAGGTTTTGTTAACGAGGAAACCGCAAATGCAGAAAAACCCCGGGACCTAGCCCAGAATTGAGTACTCTCAGAAATAAGAGGATATACAAAATCTAAACCAACTTCGTATAGTTGAGACCAAGCAACTAAACCTAGTTCACTTAGTTTCTTCAGTATCCCTGCGCTTCCGACATTCAATAAGTGCACGCACTAGAACAATTCCTTTGGATCGTATTCCAAACAGTAAAGGAACAAAAAATCTGTTTGGTAACAACTCTATTGATTTTTTCTAGATAAAGATATCTCAAGTCATATGCAAAGGCTCTTCTGTTTAAACTAATAAACTCCTTTGCCTGGTTAGATCAATTTATCCAACAACTACCGAAGTAGCAGAGTTAAGATTTGCAATCAATCAATATAGAATCTAACAAGAGACTATAAATCGATGTTGATCTCGAGCAACTAATCAATCGTAATAAATCCAATTCTAGTTGGATCCCAGCCGATCAAGGTTTGTGCTACACAAAGATGTGAGAAACCAATAAGAAATCTTTTTTGTCTTCAAATATTCTTTAATCTTCAATTAAACCCGCACAACACCACTTGAATCTCTTGTGATCAATCACGCACATAATGGAGTATGTTAACAATGGATTATCACAAGAAGTCTTTAGGTCTACAAACAGTTCTAAAGATCCCGTCGACACTTTGATCTAGTTTGAGTGAATCTTATATCAGAAGAGAAGATTCTCAAGAATAAACAAACTAGGTGCAATCAAAGTTCAACAACCATTAGTCAATCAAATCAATCGAAAACTAATAAACTGCAATTATCTAGTTTCCCACCAACGGTACTCGTAGAGCTTCTTAATGCCACAAAAGTCTTTAAACGAGCGGTCGTAAGAGATTTCGCCTAATTAGGGTACTTCCCTCTCTGGATAGATGGCTCCACCAGAAACAACAAAAATATGAAGTTTGCCTGGCTCTTAGGATAGTTTGCTAGAGATGCAAACTTAGTTATTTATAGACCAAGGATGTTTGGACACTTAGATGAGTTTTGGTTCACTAAAATATGACAACCAAACTTGACATACCAAAGCTTGGTGGGTTCAACCAAGCTATGCTCTAACCATCTCCCCATTTGTCAATTTTAGTGGAAAAACTCTTAATACATATGGATAAACAAATTACAAGAATTTATTATACATACGCTTGTTTCCAAGTTTCAACAGCACAATAACCTGCATCTATTCAATTAATAAATTCCGTTATTGACATTTGAATAATAAAGCTAATACTCCCCCTAAAGGTAAGATAGCTAGATTTTCAATCCGAACATCTTTGTTATTCCCCTTTTCTAGTCCAAATAACTACAACAACAATATGATATGTTGCTCCCCCTTAGTCAATGCTTAACTATTTCGTTAGATATAACGTTTAAGCACAATTGACCTTTACTTAGTGATTACAAATCACTTGTTTACTCCATATATTTCTCCCCCTTTTTATCAAAAAATGACTAAGGTTCGAGAAAATAAAGGTCAAACCGAAAGTATCTTACAAATCTAAAAGACTTGTATAACCTATAAGAGTTAAGCACGAAGGTTTCACATACCACTTTAGATAACCAATATCAAAATCGAAACTACAAGTAATTTGGTTTTAATATGTTATCAAGGAAACAATTTCCCGAAGCAATTTTCCTAATAATTTAACAAATTGGCTAATAAACTTAGTTCCCTTGTTAAACCGATTGTAAACATACTGAAAAAGCGGGGGTCTAACAACCACACCCAATATTTCACTTAGAAATCTATATGGACTAACTCCAATAGCTTTCAAGAGAATCAACTATACAGTCAGACTCAATCTTAAAAAAAAGTATATCAAAGAGTTATATCTCAATTCAACCCGCAATCAAACAAATAGGAATTTGCGAGCCCGATTGAATATAAGAAATAACTTGGACGGTATCAAAAACCAATATCCAAGTGTCACTCAATTTAATCAACAACCAAAGGTTGGATTCACAATTGATTGAACTTACGCACAACCTGTGATATTTCTATTATATAAAAAAAATATAATGCAGAAAAGAAATAACACAGACACCATAAATTTTGTTAACGAGGAAACCGCAAATGCAGAAAAAAACTCGGGACCTAGTCCAGATTTGAACACCACACTGTATTAAGTCGCTATAGACACTAGCCTACTCCAAGTTAATTTCGGACTGGAATGTAGTTGAGCCCTAACTAATCTCACACTGATCAAGGTAGAATTGCACTCCTTACATCTTTGAATCCCAACAGGATTCTACGCACTTGATTCCCTTAGCTGATCTCATCCACAACTACGAGTTGCTACGACCCAAAGTCGAAGACTTGATAAACAAATATGTCTCACACAGAAAAGTCTATTGAATAGATAAATCTGTCTCCCACAGATAAACCTATAAGTTTTATTCTGTCTTTTGATAAATCAAGGTGAACAGGAACCAATTGATATACCAGACTTATATTCCCGAAGAACAACCTACAAATATCAATCACCTCACAATAATCTTAATAGTATGGTAGCGAAACAAGATATTGTGGAATCACAAACGATGAGACCAAGATGTTTGTGACTACTTTTTATCTTGCCCACCGGAGATTAAATCTCGAGCCAATCTTAGAGAAGATAGTACTCAATCACGATAGAAAACAGCAAGATCAGATCATGCAACTACAGAGAAGATAGACGGGTCTGGCTTCACAATCCCAATGAAGTCTTCAAGTAGTTAACCTACAGGGTTTCGTGAAAAACCTAAGGTTAAAGGAGAATCGACTCTAGTCGCAACTACTATCACACAAGAGGTGGAGGGATGAGGTTTCCCAGTTGCTAGAGTTCTCCTTTATATAGTCTTCAAATCAGGGTTTTCAATCAATGTTACCTTGGTAAGAAAGCATTCAATATCCGCCGTTAGATGAAAACCTGATTAGAATCGAACTTAGCTTGTTATACACAAATGAAATGTACTTTCATTTAGATATGCGTAACCATACCTAAACGTGTACACCTTGTTGGCTCAACAATAGTTAACCGAAGTTAGCCATATGAACACTTTCATATCAACCATATTCATCTTAACCATAACAAAATCAAATGACTCAAATGAAACTAGTTCTAGAGTTGTTCAATTGTTTATATTATCATAGAAGTATACAAGACACATTGAAGAAAAAATGATTTTGATTCACTTGAATCAAGTCATGAACATTATAGCCACGGTTTGCAAAATATTGCATTCCTTATTATATAAATGTATTAGTTCATGAACAAACCGATTTTAGAATATTATGCACTCAGGTATGCAAACGGGTACGCATACCTTAGTGGCCGGACTAAGTTTGGGTTTGCCAGTATGCGAACGGGTACGCATACCTCCAAACTCAGCAGAAATTCCCGGACCTGAACCTTACGCCAGTACGCGTACCAGTATTGTTGATGGTGGTTTTTAGTTCAAGGCTAAAATTGTAAAACCCTGTATATAATATGCTGTGATTCTGCAAAGAGAAAGAGCCATGTAAAAGTGATGAATGCCCAACCTCGTCGCTTGTGCATTTATTGATCAATTCAATATGTTTACATGAAATTTATCCAGAATGGTGCATGTAGCAACAATCTCAGATATTCTGTAAATTTCGACACCCTACCTGTATTATTCATTAATATAGGACTCACTGAATACTTTCTGTACTGTGTTCCACGGCTAAACCCTTAATATTGATATGACATGACAATTAGTGTTCACTCGCAGCTGAGTAGCATAAATTTCCCGAAGTATCAAGGTTGAGGTTTGCATAAAAGTACTCGGTCAGAAAGCATGCTGCTCTCTGGCAATATATAACTCTGTGTCAACACGCATAATCCAATCAATTTTGTGATAATTCACAAGATTCAATATCAACCTAATTAATTTGCAAAAAAATTGGTTTTTTTTGCGCCCTGCACAGTATATCAGACCCTGTTGGTCGAAACTAAACCTAGGCAAACTAGGAAATTGATCTGTCGTGGATTAGTAGGTGCAAAGTCCTATCCAAAATCAGAAAACAAGGAACAAAAGAGGGGCCGCGAAAAATAGGAGCAACAACAAAGGGAGGTGCGGCTGTGCCATAGGCCAGCCGGCGCCACCTGCAGATGGCCACGCCCCCATGCTTCTTGTCGTCCCTCCTCTTTCCCATCGACCAATCAGGTCGCTCTAAATCCACCACATGCACATGAGATGTGGTCGGGCCCATACTTTCCGGCCCTATTTCCTATCGGCCAACCGGGTCGCTTTAAATGCGCTACGCGCACTAGAGATGTGGCCACGCCCTATGTTTTTCTGATCCCTTTTCTATTGACCAATCAGGTCGCTTTAAACCCACCACACGCATTAAAAGGCCAAACTATGCCAAACAACCACCATGCTAAATCGACATGCCAAACGTGCCATGCGGCGCCAACATGCTAATCGGCATGCCAAACGTACCATGCCGCACCAAGGTGCTAATCGGTATGCCAACATGCCACTCTGCCGCAGTAACATGACGACGTGCCACAAACAGCGCAGCTACGTGCTAACCCACTTTTGTTCGTGGCCAACGCCAAAACAGACTCCAACCAGGGTATTCTTATCAGAAAACACGTTTTTGCTTTAGTGGCATTAGTCGAAACCCTAATTCTTGGTCGTGGACCAAATTACTCCACTTTGGCCCCACAACATGCCACGAGCCATGCGTGACCCATAAAACCCTAAAAAAGGCGCCATACCATGGCCACCTATGGCTATCCTTGCGCCTGTGGTCGTTTCCACATTATGGCCCTGCCATAATTCCTTTGACGCGTCCAAGGCACCATCTGCATAAAAAACGTCACCATGCCGCGGCCACATGCTACACGCGCTAATTAGGGTTGCGGCATGCCAAACCCTAATTTAGGCAGGGCCGCTACGACACATGCCACACACACTAATTAGGGTTGTGACATGCCAAACCCTAATTTAGGCAGGCGCCACCGCACCACTATGCCACTGACAGGTGCCATTACGCCATTATGCCACTACTGGCGCCAACAAGATGTGGCCATAATCAACGACCACCTTCTCTCATAAATTGCAATTTCAGCCGTCCAACTTTGCCACGGAGTTAACCGGCCTATAACAAGTCTCAGGTTACCAACCAAGACTAACCTAATAGCGTCACACGCTATTTCCCTACGGCAAGTCTCATGACTTAACTTTCCACACATGATTATCCGTCATTTAGCTGGCATACGATTAATCAGAATAGCCAGGTCTTGCACACAAGACCCACCCAGCAATCTGCTGCACTTTTTCCACGAAAATACTCGAGGCATTAAACATGTCACAAAATGGGGGATTCTCATCAGGGTATTGGTCTGGCGGTTTACAGCGTGTGGCGTGCAACACGCCCATTATAAGAAAGTGTCAGGAAAGCAGGCAGTTAGTGGCGGCAAGAAGTAGTGGGTGTAAACCAACCCGTTTTCCCATAATAGGGACGTGGTTTCTGGCACTTACACATTACCCACTTCTCCATCACTCAGCCACTCCCACTTCCTATGAGACCAGGGTGCGTTCAATTATGACTTATATAAATAGGTTTCTACCTATTTTGACAAAAAAAAAACAGTTTTTGGTTAACAGTAACATAAGTATACATAAAAACACCAAAGAACTGATGGCTTACGTTCCGCAAGCCAGTTCCATATTCGGATACAAGTCATAAAACAACCACACCTTCAGAATTAACCATTCTGGTCTCAACACCTTATTTGTTTCCCTTCCTAAGACCAACCCTTCTCCTTCACTTTGTGACCCAAGAAAGACTGGAACGCCAATTTCTTGGTTTAGGCCAGGATTGTACAGATTGATCTCTCGTATCTAAAGTACTCCCATGCAGTGCATTTGTTTATGTCTAAATTCGTTTCTCAACAACACACCCAAATTTACGAAAACCGACAGAAACAGTTTTTACCCCAAAACAACTGGCGACCACAGTGGGAGATTAATCTTTCAGTCGCAAAAAATCAGTTCAAAAACATTTCCATTCTAGTTGGTCTTAGGCCTAATTAAATCACTCACTGAAACTCATTTCAATCACCAATTTTAACTTTCCATATATATCCTGGTCGTCCTAACCTTACCAAAGCAATGACTGCCCGGAAACCAACTACCATGGAAGGCATAACGAAAATGTTAGAAGATATGGCCGCAAACCAAGTTGATATCATCAGGCGGCAAAATGAGACGCTTAGTATCTTGAAGATTAGGATTAGACGATTGTGAAAAGAGTCAGCGAACACTTTCCTGAAGGATCCTACTGATTTCAGAGATGGTGCGAAAAATATTGAATCTTTGCCTAAGGTATGTTCCTCTACCAATGAGGATGCCGACAGAACACGTAGATGTGTCATGCAAGAGCATAAGAGAAGCAACAAATTGAATTTTGTCGATGACAAAGAGCCAAGGTAGTTTCACAAAACTAGGGGAGGAGACTTTCCAGGTGCGCCACAATATCTACAAGACAAAAGCAAAGATCTGTCCTATGAAGCCTTGTTGGAAAACCTTTATCTCCAAACCCTTGCAGAAGTTCAAAGGGTTGTCCAACAGTCCGGAGCCACAAATGCTTTGCTGAAAAGAGAGGAATCTGAAGAAGGGGAAATCTGCCAAAATACCCATGGAGACGAGCGCTGCGCCAACAAACAATATCCAGCCCATCCACTTTGCATCGCCGCCACTGATGCAGGCCCCTCAAGAGAAATTACCCTTCAGCAATATGGCAGAAGCAAATGGCCCGCTTACGAATCAATGGACGCTCAAGCATCGATTCCGCCCTCGAAAAGAGCTTCATATCAAAGCCTACAAGAATCTCCACTACATCATCCCCTGATACGAGAGAAGTTAGACTCAAAATATCCACGCTTCGCGCTGCCTATAAGAAGAGTTCTGGAATTACTGGAAGTTTGGGTACGATAAGGAACAATCCAACTACCCCCGGTATGGCGCCCACCAACTGATCAAGAGATGTTAGATTCAAGATATTGCCACTATCACAGATTTATCCATCATCCTACCAGTGAGTGCAATGGTCTGAAACGCATTGTCCAAGAAAAGATTGATTCAGGGGAATTACGCCTGGGAACTGAAGATTATCCGCGTTATCGCGGATCGACATAAAGATGTTACAAAGACAATAAAGAATGACTTCTCGCAGCCAGGATTGCGGAAAATTCAGTTTCGTTGGGAGCCCCCTAAGCGAGTAAGTTTTGTTAAGCAATGTTTACACAACCCATAATTTTGAATTCGTTGGAGATCTGACACAGGCGTCAGCTCCATATTGAAAACAAAATCTAAATAACCCAATTGTTCTAAGATTTCATATCGCTCCCATATTTCTCCTTTTTCATGCAACACTTACAATTTTTCCGAAACGATTGTGTTACTTGCATTCATAATTCGGATCCCAACATATTAGTTGATCCAAGCACCATTACTTTCAGAAAAATTACTTATGAAGCCATTCCAAAAATAAACCAATTCGAAGGATCCTTATAAAGGAATCATCTATCAATCCAAAAACCAGAAAATCAAACCATGAAAGCGGTGTCTCTTGCCTTTCCAAAAAAAAAAACCTAAGAGGAGGAAGTTCAGAGAAATAAAAGCATTCAAGGGAAATTGTCCAACAACAACCCATTCTTCTTGGAAAAAACATCCTTCATGCTTTGAAGAGCCGCCTGCTTCAACTTCAACTCCTGAGATAACCTCTCGATTTATGCCTCCTATTGATTAATCAAATCCGCGAAGGGACCTTCAACCATTTCAGCCTGCAGCTTTTGGATTTTGGAAAATCCTTCACAGAATCAGGAGGTGTTAAACTCAAAGCCACGCACATGTCCCGGTGGAACTACCAGCTTGAGACTACATATCCAGAAACGGTGTGGCCGGTCACGTTGCACATATTATGAATTGAAGATAGGGCTTCTTCCACGCGCTTAACTAATGAAAATTGTCTGGTGACCTTTTTAGTTGTTGTGATGTGTCCATACTTCTGCCATATTTGGGTATACAACTCCGCATACTTAGCTGGTACATTGAATCCTCCGATCAACACATGACCTTAAAAAGGAGCCAAAAATGGAGGGTCAAAAGTGGCACCTATAACTGAATTCGCGACCAGCAAAGATTCTTTGGGAATAATCGATCCCGCAGCCATGGAAACAGTTTCCAGTACTGGAAGCACAACAACATCCTCACGATGATCAATCTCCATCTTAGGATTATCAATAGGTGTGGTTTCCTTCACAGCTACATCTTCATCGCCATGAATCTCCATCTCAGAGTTATCTTCAGAAGCAGCTTCTTCCTGTAATATCACCAATTAAATATTTATTCTGTATAAATGAATAGTCCAAGAGGAAAACGTGTGGAAAAATCACCGACTCATCTGCGGGCTTACTGGGACTGGAAGAAGACTCACTGCTACACTCCGAAGTGCTTTTGCCATCACCGTCGGATCATGAGCTTTCTTTTTCTTCGTTTTCCTCTTCACTGTCAAAAGGCTCAGTATCGCCAGATTTTCTTTAGAAGGTAGCATTTTCTGGCCACGTGCAAGTCTGGTGAAGGCGTTCATGTTGTCAAGACCCTGAGTTAAAAAGAGGAAGAGATGTTCAGTGGCGACAATTCAAAATATTTACGCAATTCAGCCAAATCAAGAAGAAAATCACACATACTTGCATGTTAGAAGAACTGAAGGTCACAAGGGCCGTCGAAGCCGATCGGATGCCGCCCGCACGACTTTTCGACCTTCTCTCCTTTTCCTGGGGACAATTTTTATCTGGTCTAGAAGCTTTCCGCTTACCCGAAGAAGGCAACCTCAACAATCCGTGTTTTGCTAAAATCTTAGAGGAGGGCTTGCCGCGTGGATCTGTCACAACATTCGGCACGAATTGATGAATAACGAGGAACTCTTCCTGCCAGAAAATATTATATTTATAGGTGGTCACAGTTTTCGTTCTGGGAGCAGAAAGGGGAGGCTTTTATGAGGTGCAAAGATACGACTGTCAAAAATGGATGGCAACAATTCATTTGGAGGCGTCAATGGACGGCGGAATGGAATTCCCTGATCAAAAACCCTATGACGAGCAGCCCTGTCAATGTTATAAGGAACCACTTCAAACGATTCCTTGAGAAAATACGGTAGATATCCAGGTATGCAGCTTCGCATGAACACAGTTTCTCCAATACTCATATTCTCTCAATCAGAATGCAATGTCATGTCTGGGGCGGAAACAAAAACGTCTGGATGAACTATGGACGCGTGGACCGTAGCCTAGGGACGGAAGTTGATTGCATACGCGTTTTCAAAGAAATCGATGATCTTTGAGCCAAGTCTTGGACGCCTCTTCAACCGACGAAGTATCCTAGAGCCGCCATATGTACCAGGAAATGAAGTTACCGGATTAGGAGCATAATCTTTGAAATGCTCCCACAACCATGCTTGGAGGAAGGCAACATGGACATACGAATCTACCTTCATATACCCATTAGAAACATACATGTTCGCTGTTAAGCAATCCAGATGGGTTTCCGAGGATCCAAGGAACAAACTGCCTATGGGAAGAGCAACGTATTTCACCAATTTGATAGCAAATTTGATGAGCTTCTGTCTTATTTCTTTCTTGTCAGATCCATCATCGAAAATGTCTCTAGATAACCACAAGGCTAAAAAGGAAGCAACACTGAGCGTGTTATCCAACACCTGATTCGGCTCCGGCTCCTCAGGGAACCATTCAGACACCCATCAAGTATAAAAGAACTTTTCCTCATTGTCCTTCCGAACATATCCTGTTGACTTTGTGACTAGAGTGGCGTGCATTTCTTCTTCTTCCTCAGACAAGATAATGTCAAGATTCCCTATTACTGGAAGATTCAACAAATCAGCTACACTTACCAAAGTAATAGTCATTTCTCCCCATTTGCATATAGCCGTGTGAGTCTCCGCGCACCATCTGGAGATAAAAGTAATTAAACCTGCAACGTCTTTCCTAATCTGAAGTGTCGCAAATGCCATGACAACATTCATGATTTGCGCCTCAATCAGATTGGCACTCACATGGTCACGACTTATCGTGAATTTCATCCATCTATCATAAGAGCGCAATGGGCTATGGCAGATCTTGAAGTCAATGTGAGAAGCTGGGTACTCTTTTTTCTGGAGACAAAACCTTATTACACGCCCTGGATAGACCGACTGGACCTCTCCTTCATTTTCTGAACCAGTCAGAAAGGTTGCCACATGTTTAGGATGGGTCCTCATGGCTATACAAGACCTTGTGAAGAATTCATCATCCATATTTGGCTTGTCTTTGGAGTTGTTAGCATTTCTCGACACGTCGGCAGAACCATCTCCAAGTGACATCTTAACAAGAATTCCTTGTGCTATTTTTCACTTTTGGGGTAACTACAACGGAGCAAAAACAGAAAAAGAGTTACTACTTTGAAAAAACCATGCATGAGGATTTTTTCAATTTTTTTTTGAGTACAATCACTAATGATCAAGAGCCAACAACAAGTTCTCCATGGGAAAATTTTCTTTGGCCACAGGCCATGACACCCACGGCCAAAAGGAATGGATACTGATTCCCGCTCAAACAAAATACATGTCTTGCCGTGGGAATTATGCTATCGGCCGAAAACTGTGTCTTGCCGCGGGAATTATGCTCACGGCCCCAAAAAAAATACCTAAGGCTAGGTTTTATGAAGGAAGGAGCAAAGGGCGGCCGCCCGCCCATGAATTATTTTCTTGTCTTTCTAGTGATACTAGTAATGATTGATTTCATTTCTATTAATGTCGTGGCTAACACTACTATAATACTATTAGCGAAGAGGAATCATTCATATTGGAATAAGTTTGCAAGTTCATGGAAGTCACGCATATGGCTAGGGTTCACACCGACACATAAGAGCAAACAAAAGGGAAGAGACGTTGGAATACATACCTGAAATATGCTCGCCTTCTTGTACTGATGTTTTTCCTTCCACTGATCAGCTCCCGATTGATGCACCCTTTCTGCTAACACGAAGACGCGGAAGAAAAGCCAACGAAAAAAAGAAAATAAGGGGAGAGTGACCCCCTTTTATATGCATAGCATTTTGGGAATCTGGGTGGGAAAGGGAATCCACTTTGGATTCACGCACGGACAGAGGCGGCTGGGTCCGCTGAGCCAAATCCCACGGCCAGGCTAGCGGCGCGCCAATACAAGGATCACCTGCCAAAGAAGGACAATTGGACCCGCGACGCCAACAATTCAAGGCACCAGTACTCCGTGGCCAAGCCAGAAGCGCACCATCACGAAGATCGCAGACCGCTCATGTTTCCTACTAAAGATCAATCAAACTTTTCCTGGTTACCTCTGCAGGTCTTGCCTTTTCGATTTTTCCCTCGTCTGGTACCATCTAGTGCTTACTCCGCAACAATGTCACTGTTCCGTACTAAGCAGGGACTTAATGTTCATGGTGGTTTTTAGTTCAAGGCTAAAATTGTAAACCCTGCAGATAATATGTTGTCATTCTGCAAAGAGACAGAGCCATGTAAAAGTGATGAGTGCCCAACCTCGTCCCTTGCGCATTTATTGAGAAATTCAATATGTTCACATGAAATTTATCTAGAATGGTGCATGTAGCAACAATCCCAGATATTTTGTAAATTTCGACACCCTACCTGTATTATTCGTTAATATAAGACTCGCTGAATATTTTCTATGCTGTGTTCCACGGCTGAACCCTTAATATTGATATGACATGACAATTAGTGTTCACTCGCAGCTGAGTAGCATAAATTTCCCGAAGTATCAAGGTTGAGGTTTGCATAAAAGTACTCGGTCAGAAAGCAAGATACTCTCTGGCAATAAATAACTCTGTTTCAACATGCGGAATTCAATCAATTTTGTGATAATTCACAAGATTCAATATCAACCTAATTAATTTGCAAAAAATTAGGTTTTTTTTTTTGCGCCCTGCGCAATATATCAGACCCTGTTGGTCGAAACTAAACCTAGGCAAACTAGGCAATTGGTCCGCCATAAATTAGTAGGTGCAAAGTCCTACCCACAAACAACGCATCTACGTGCAAACCCACTTTTGTTCGTGGCCAACGCCATAACAGACTCCTACGAGGGTATTTTTATCAGAAAACACGTTTTTGCTTTAATAGCATTAGTCGAAACCCTAATTCTCGGGTGTGGCCCAAATTACGCCACTTTGGCCCCACAACATGCCACGCGGGACCCATAAAACCCTAAAAAAGGCACCATACTATGGCCACTCATGGCCATCCTTGCGCCTGTGGTCGTTCCCACATTATGGCCCTGCGATAATTCCTTTGACGCGGCCATGGCACCATCTGCACAAAAAATGTCACCGTGCCGCGGCCACTGCACCACTATGCCACTGAAAGGCGCCATTACGCCATTATGCCACTACTGGTGCCAACAAGATGTGGCCATAATCAACGGCCACCTTCTCTCATAAATTGTAATCTTATCCGTCCAACTTCGCCACGGAGTTAACCGGCCTATAACCAGTCTCAGGTGACCAACAAAGATTAACCCAATAGCATCACACACCATTTTCCTACTGCAAGTCTCATGACTTAACTTGCCACACATGATTATCCGTCATTTAGCTGGCGTACGATTAATCAGAATAGCCAGGTGTTGCACACAAGACCTACTCAGCAATATGCTGCACTTTTTCCATGAAAATACTCGAGACATCAAACATGTCACAAACTGGGGGATGCTCATCAGGGTATTGGTCTGGCGGTTTACAGCGTGCGGCGTGCAACACACCCATTATAAGAAAGTGTCAGGAAATCGGGCAGTTAGTGGAAGTAAGAAGTAGTGGGTGTAAACTAACCCGTTTCCTTCATAGTGGGGATGTGGTTTCTAGAATTTACACATTACCACACTTCTCCATTACTTAACCACTCCCACTTCCTATGAGATCAGGATGCATTCAATTATGACTTGTATAAATAGGTTTCTACCTATTTCGACCAAAAAACAACAGTTTTTGGTTAACAATAACACAAGTATCCAGAAAAACACCAAAGAACTAATAGCTTACGTTCCGCAAGCCAGTTCCATATTCTGATACAAGTCATAAAACAGCCACACCTTCAGAATTAACCATTCTGGTCTCAACCTTCTTCGTTTCCCTCCCTAAGACCAACCCTTCTATTTCACTTTGTGACCCAAGAAAGACTGGAACGGCCATTTCTTGGTTTAGGCTAGGATTGTACAGATTGATCTCTCGAATCTAAGGTACTCCCGTGCAGTGCATTTTTTTAGGTCTAAATTCGTTTCTCAACAACACACCCAAATTTACCAAAACCGGCAGAAACAGTTTTTACCCCAAAACAGGTATGTGTACCAGGTTCCCGGACTTTCTCAAACCAACCAGTACGCATACGGGTATGCATACTATGGTTCCCGGACATGAATTACATATATGCAAGTACGCATAATATGCTTAAATCCAACTGTTCTAAACTCTTATTTCAACCGTTGAAACATTCTCGGAAGATGGGAATAGATGTCTCATACAAACTATTAGCTTCAAAGCAATTTTCTAGTGATCGAATGATCAATACGAAACATTCCGAGTCTACATCAAATGATTGTCTCACACAAATCATGTAAGATGTTACCAGGCGATTTTCACATGATCATCTTTTGACTTTCGTCAAGAATATAAGATGAACTTGGTTAAAGCGAAAGCTTACCAACACATATTTCGAGAAATATGTAAGCGAGTTCAACTCAGCTCGAAATATCAAATGTGCATAATTGAAGTCTATATATCTATAGGACTTTTGTCTCAAATAGGAGATAGAGTAGATAGACTTTTGAGTGATAGATGAGTTCAAGTCTCCATATACCTTTAGTTTATGAAGTTCCACAAGCTCCCTGTTGATGGTGGTTTTTAGCTTAGGGTTAAAATCGTAAAACTTTGCATCTGTTGTGACGTCACTCTGCAAGGAAGCGGTGCCGTGAGTGCTAACCTCTCCACCAGCATATTTATTGATCCATCCAATATATTTACATGAAATTTATCCAGACTGGCGAATGTAGCAACCATCCCAAACGCTCTGTTTACGGCACCTCGCCAATACAAGACTCACTGAGTACTTTCCTGTGCTATGTTACCCGGCAGAACCCTTAATATAAGTATGGCATGACGGATTTATGTTCACTCGCAGCAGAGTAGCATGAACCTCCAAGCACTAAAGTTAAGGCCATCACACGGAATGCTAAGACAGAAAACACACTGCATTCTGTAGATAAGGATTTTGTGGCAGCATAAAAAATCTAGCCAATTATTGTGATAACTCATAAAAAACTCATAAACCCGACTAATTTGCAAAAATTAGGGTTTCGCGCCCCCGCGCAGTACACTAGACCCGTTGGTCGCAACTATGCTTAGCGAAACTAGGCGATTAAGTCCGCCACAACGCACTGGAAGTGTGGCCACGCCCTAGATTTCCGGCCACACTTCCCATCGACCAATCAGGTCGCTTTAAATCCGCCACAGCGCACTGGAAGTGTGGCAACGCCCTAGCTTTCCGGCCCCATTTCCCATCGACCAATCAGGTCGCTTTAAATCCTCCACATCGCACTGGAAGTGTTTCCACGCCCTAGATTGATGGTCCCACTTCCCATCGACCAATTAGGTCGCTTTAAATCCGCCACAGCGCACTGGAAGTGTGGCCACGCCCTAGATTGTCGTCCCCACTTCCCATCGACCAATCAGATCACTCTAAAACCGCCACACTCACACATAAGTGTAGCCACGCCCATGCCTGGCCGACCCTCTTACATTAACCAATCAGGTTACTTTAAACTCGCCACAGTGTTGAAAAGAAGGAAACCGCGCCAGATGGCCGCAAAGCCAATTGGTTTCCCAAAAACGCACCAGCACGCCAAAGCAGCATGCCAAACATGGAAAACACACATACCAGGCACACATGCCAGATGCACACGCAAAACATGGCCACTCACCCCATGCGACGTGCCATGTAGGCTAATTAGGGTTTCGACAAGCCAAACCCTAATTTAGGCAAGATTTCCACACCAATGTGCCAAAATTTCAGTGGCTATGTCTACGCGCGCAACCGCGCCGAAGGCATGCACGAGCCATGTCAGCCATGCTGCAATGCCGATAGCGCAAGTTAAAGGCGCCACTGCCAATTAAAGGTAGCCATGATCGACGACTACCTGTCCTCCTGAGATGCAATCTCAGCCATCCAAGTTCGTCACCAAACTAACAGGATTGTGGCAACTTTTGAGCGACCATGCCGCCAAACCCTAAACTTTGTCCGCGGCATCAAACCCTAAATGGGCCACGACGCCTAATTTCGGCCATAGTGACAAACCTAAATTGGCCACGGCGCCAAGCCCTAGCCTTGGCCATGCCGCCAATCCCTAACTTTAGTCATGGAGCCAAATCTTAAACTTTGGCCATGCTACAACGCCACGGACACTGGAATTCCACTATGCCACAGCTACTGGCATGCCTCCATGCCACGGCTACTCGCATGTTGCTATGCCACGACCACTTGCATATCGCTATGCCACGACCACTGGCATGCCGCTATGCCATGGCTACTAGCATGTCGCTATGCCACGTCCAATGGCATGCCAGCATGCCACGACTACTAGAATGTCGCTATTCCACGGCCATTGGCATGCCACCATGCCACAGCTACTAGCATGCCGCTATGCCATTGATACTAGCATGTCGCTATGCCACGGCTACTAGCATGTCGCTATGCCACGGTCACTGGCATGCCACCATGCCACAGCCACTAGCATGCCGCTATGCCACGACCACTGGCATGCCACCATGCCACGGCTACTAGCATATCGCTATGCCATGCCACAGCTACTAGCATGCCGTTATGCCATGGCTCCACCAGGCGCTACTATGCCAATGGCGCCAATTCGCATACAACAAGATGCGGACATAATCAATGGACACTCTTCCTCATGAGACATAATCTCAGCCATCAAAATTCTCCACCGATCCGTTCAGCTCGTGACAAGTTTTAGGCGACTAGCCAAAACGAGCCTAGGATCACATATGCTTTTTACCTACGGCAAGCCTCTCATTTTTAACTTTCCACACGTAGCAAAGTGTTACATGTTTTCCACGAAAAACTCTAGACATCAAAACATGTCACAAACTGGGGGATACTCATCAGGGTATTGGTCTGGCGGTTTATAGTGTGCGGCGTGCAATACGCCTGTTACAGAAAGTGTCATAAAGCGGGGCGGTTAGTAATGGCAAGAAGTAATGGTGTAAACGTATCCTTCATTATGGAAACATAAATTCCAGGCGTTACCCGTTACTCCCTTCTTCCACCACTCAATCGTTTCCACTTCCTACGAGACCAGGATACGTTTTGTTGCGACTTGTATAAATAGGTGTTGATGGTGGATTTTAATTAAAGGCTAAACTTGTAAAGGCCGAAATTATGCGCTAACATCCTGCAAAGGATAAAGCCACTGATAAAATGGTGAATACTTCCTCACTATAAACTTATAGCATTATCAATTAATGCATGACCAGCCTTGTATTTTCTGTACTGCTCCACTCTCATTATTGGTGCGGCATTACGACTGAGTATTGATCTCAGCAGAGCAACACGAATCTCCAAGCGTTAATAATGAAGCATATACCAAATACCCGTACATGATGCAATTCTCGGAGTGTTATACTAACCCGATCGAGCATCTGGACTGTCTACGACAGTCTTGGAAATAATCACGACCACGCAAGTCGGCCATAAAGGTGCAAAGTCACGCCTGACAAAATAATCACCAAACGCCAGCCCAGAATGAATATCCAGACTGTTGTGGAGCAGCTTGGAAAAGTTTCTGCGCACAAGACCGCCTACGGTAGTCTCAAATTCATCATGATCGTCCAACTTCACCAGCATGGTTGGACGACGTAGATTATCCCATGACCGGTTAGGCAAAGCTTGTCCTGTACAACGGCAGACCTTCTTCCTACCTGCATGACCCACTCTACCCTAACCTGACCAGATTGCAAATATACAATTGTCCAAAGTTGGGTCAGCGTGGAGAATTGAGGGTCGCAGAAAAGTCCACTAAAAACCTAAAATTGATCACGACCATCCAACTTCACCAGCATGGTTGGATGGCTTAGATTAACCCTGAGATGGTCGGACACATACCACCGCACTCAGCACCGGCCTAATAAGTACCCCACACAATCGGCCTCTCCAGATGAGGTATATAACACGTATTTTCGGTTAGACAAACTAGCTAACACGCGGCCGGCCAAAAACCCTAATTAGGGTTTTTGTGGCAAATCGATCACGAGCGTCCATTTTATCCTGCTCGAATGAAGGTCCCAGGAATAGACTAAGAAGGTCCGGTGAGTATCAACACGATCACTGTGGGTCCATCTATCTCCACACCCGATTGGCCAAGGTATACCATGACTGGTTGCCTCGATTCGCACGCCCAAAATAGGCGTGGTCACACTTCCCAATTACAAACCAATCTCGACCACGCAACTTCCCCAGATAAATTGAGTGGCTTAGATCACGTTTCTATGGGACAATAAGGTACAGACGTGTACACCAGCCCGCCATCTTCACGCCTGACTGATCGGCCAAGACCGACCAGGCTTGGTCGTCTCGAAACACGCGCCCGAAGTAGGCATGACGCGCGGCCTTTGCAGCATGAGATTTTTGTCGCAAATCAATCTCAGTCATTCCTCTTTGCCTGACAAATTCAGTGGTCTTTATGAGACAGTGAGGTATAGGCGCCTAAGCCATCATGCCGTCTACACACATGCCCGATCGGCCCTGCCAAATATGTCTCCCACGATTGGATTCGACCAAGCTAAAGGTTGGTGTTTGAGAACCTCCTAAACCCTAATCCAACGGTCGCAGATGTGGGTCGCAATCCATCTTGTCCGTCCAACTTCACCATCTTGGACGGACAACCTAAGACAGGAGTTAGGCGACCAGTGAGGCATCACCACAATCACCGTCCACCACTCTTCCGCACAAAGTGATCGCCCAAGTCAGGACTTACATGTACATCCTCCAAACAATCACTCGAAGATGGCTAGACATGCATCTATTTTAAGACGCTTAATCGTGACTTACTCCGTTAAGCCTTAAAACAGCGATGCTTCACACATGCTGATTATATCCGATGCATTACCTGCATAGAATACACACGATATTTCACAAATATCGACTTCCTAAATAACTTAGTTATTAATCTAGCATCACATGCTACCTTTTGTGTGTCCCACGATCCACACACTCGAGACATTAATCATGTCACAAACTGGGGGGATACATACTGGGGTATTGGTCTGGCGGTTTACAGCGTGCAGCGCACAACACGCCATCACAAGAATGTGTCAGGAAGACATGGACGGTTAGTGATGATGGGATAAGTGGGCAAGACTAATCGTGTGACACTAAAACATGCAACTTTATCTCTCCACTTTCTCCACTTCCCATGAGAGACGTGGGTAAGGCTCAATGACTTGTATAAATAGGTTCTCCTCCCTATTTCAAAATAACACAAGACAAAACATAAACAAGTGTTGATACAATCGTATTCCAACACCAGAACTGATAGCTTTTATTATGCAAGCCAGTTCAACTTTCTGATACAAGTCATACACAGCCAACACCTCTACATTCTCAACACCTTCTTCGCTTCCCTCCCTAAGATCAACCCCATCTCCTTCACTTTGTGACCGAAGCAAGTCTGGAACGACCATTTCTTGGTTTAGGCCAGAGTTGTACAAATTGATTTCTCGAATCAAAAGCACTCCCGTGCAGTGCATTTTTTTAGGGTTTAGATTCATTTCTCATCCGCACACCCCAAATTACCAAAACCGACAGAAATGGTTTTCACCCATAAACAATTGGCGACCACAGTGAGAGATTAATCTCTCGGTTGCAAAATAAGATTCTCAATATTCATTCCAACCTTCTGAATCTTGGGATAGATCTTGGGTCCGATTCAATCATTAACCCATCCATTTTTGGTTTTTATCTCGGTCTTCATCTCACGATGTATCCTCGCACGCTAGATTCTCCGGAAACCATAGATGATTCAGGTATCATGGAAGTGTGGCTAGAATGATGGAGGATGTCCTGGAAAATCAATATGGTATCGCTAGAAGGCAGAGTGAAACATTCCGCCTTTTAAATGATATAGCAGCTCAATTACAAGAAAGATCGGTAAGCATTTACCCAGACGGTGCAAGAAACGATGAATCCTTATCTAGAAGTCAGGCCTTTACCAGCGGAGATGCAGAGAGAGCGCGTAGCCACAGGGGAATCAGGAGAGACTAACAACATGGTCCATCTGGCGACGGAGACTCGAGACAACTCCATAGAAGAAAAGATTTGTCCGGGATGCCACATCTGCCGGATAAATAAAGGGAGCCTGCAGCTTACGGAGCCTTACTGGAAGATTTGTACCTCAAGACTCTTGTCGAAGCTCAGAAGACTACCCAATCCACAACGACCTTTCAGCCAAGTGAAGAAATACTCGAGGAGGGAGAAATCAATCAAGGAACACGTGAGTGCAGAGGATGGGAGCGTTCAACTCATTCACCCTGCAATGATATTATGACGGCTTCCGCATTCCATCATCCAGTTAAGCGAGCAACGGATATGATGACAAACACTGGTTTTCCAACTCCGTCTCCAAAGCGTGATCCACATCAAAGCCACAGAGAGACGTCACGACGTCCACTAACGCAAGAAAGGCTGGACTCGAAGTATCCTCACTTCCCGTTCCCAATAAAGAAGATCCTGGATTTGTTGGAGGCATGGGTGCGAGACGGAGAGGTACAACTGCCTCATGTATGGCGTCAACCGACTGATCAAGAACTGATAGATTCGAGGTACTGTCATTATCATCGGTTCCTTCATCACCCTACCAATGAATGCAACGCCTTGAAGCGCATCGTTCAGGAGAAGCTTAATTCAGAGGAGTTGCCTTCCCTCTCTGGAAATTAATGCGTACGACTTCCTTGAAGAGGTTGCTTGGGAAGTTTCAGTTTCATGCAAATGAGGTTCCAAAGATAAAGTAAGTTCTATCAAACAATTTTACAAGCAAGATAGTTTTAGAATTTACTGGGGACTTGACATCTCATGGAGAAAGAGATTCAATGATCAAACACTATGCTTGTTTCCCTTCATGTTTCCTTTTTACACGATATTTGCAATTTCATATGACATATGCAATCATTCATAACCAAGATACAAATCCCATTTTAGAATAAACTCTTTCGGAAAAATCATTCGCAAAACTATCTCAAAAAATAAACCAATTCAAAATTCAACCACCTATTAGTTCAAAACCTGAAATCAACTTGTGAAAGGGAATCCTCACAATCACTCAAAAGCATCTAAAGAAAGAACACAAGTAGGAGGCACGAATCCTTCAAGGAAAGTCCTTCAGCAGCAACTCATCCTTCTGAGCAAGAGCAACTTTCATCCTTTGGAGTACGGCCTGTTTCAGCTTCAACTCCCTAGACAACTTTTCAACCTCTTCTTCCTGGCGAGAAATACAGTCTGCATAAGGAACTTCATTTTGCAATTTCTGAATCTCCTGGATTCCAAAGAACCCTTTGAAGAACCAAGGAGCGTTGAACTCGTACTGCACAAACACGTCCCGATGGTACTTCCAGTCTTCAATCATCTCCTCAGAAACGGTGCGACCGGTCATGACGCTCATCCTGTGAATAGAAAATAAAGCTTCTTGGACGCGATTAACCAATGCAAGACGACTCTTGAGCTTTGTGGTGGTAGCAATGTGGTCGTGCTTATTCCATATCACTGTGTATAACTCCTCGAACTGAGCCGGCGCACTGAAATCCCCAACCAACATATGACCTATATGAGGAACATCGAAAGGAGGATCGAACATAGCCCCAGGAATAACAGGTTGCATTGCCAATGCTTCACCAGTCACATGAGCCTTGTCAGTTGCAAGAAGACTTTCAGAAGAAGTCACCGTGACAGCTGGAGCCCGCTCAGTATGGGGAACCGCCTCAACAATAGCAGATGTTGCCTCTCCTACATTCCTCCTGATGTCTACTTCACTCTGAGTGTTGATTTCCGCCACGACCCCGTCTACAAGATCACTAAGGTTACCACTTGGGGAGGCACTCTTTTCATTCGATCTCGCACCATCTTTGTCATTATCTGGAAGAGGATCAGTATCACCAGACCTCTCCTTAAAAGCATCGCCATACTTCTCATGAAGAACAACATCGCCAGACTTATCATGAAGACCAGTATCGCCAGACTTCTCGTTATGACTACGAGCCAGTCTTGTGAAAGAATTTTCTTTCGAGATTCCCTGATCGCCAACAAAGGATTACCTTTAGTGAAAGTTTCTCAGGAAGAACGAAACCAAGGGATCAAACAGAAAGATATTTAAATACCTGCATATTGGAGGAATTGAGGATCACCGAACCACATGCCTGCTTCTTAGACCGCACTCCTGCTTGGGGACTGCAGTTGTCAGCTCTGGTTCGTTTACTTGGGAGTGGTTTCAACCGAGATGCTCCTTCAAGACGTTAGAAGATGGCTCGCCGAGGGAATATGTCACAACCTCCTCCGAGAAAATCTGGAAGGTTAACAATTGCTTCCTCCAAAATTCCTTATACCTGCTAGTTATCGTCGTATTTCTTCCGATAGGAAAGAAAGGAAATCTCTGCACTGACGAAAATGTGTCAGCATTAAGAATGTCTGGAAAAAGTTCTTTTGGAGCCTTCAACGGACGAAGAAATGGAACACCCTGGTCAAATCCCATTTTCCGAGCAGCCCTATCAATATTGTACAGCGTCACGGTAAATTCTTCGTCAAATAAAGACGGGACATATCCCGGAGTGCAGCTTCGCAAGTAAATAAGTTCCCCAAGACTCGCGGTTTCAGCATCAGTACGCAACACAACATCAGGAACAGTAGCAAAAGTCTTTGGCTGAACAATGGAAGGGTGGAACGGCCCCCATGGACGAAACTTTATGGAGGACACATTGTCGAAGACATCCACAAGCTTCACACCGGTTTTTGGACGTCTCTTCTGCCAACGAAGTATTCTCGAACCACCATACAAACTGCTGAGTGAAGTTGCAGGAACAGGAGCATAGCTTTTGAAATGTTCCCACAAAAATTCCTGAAGAAAAGAAATGTGGATATGCGACTCCACCTTCTTATACCCATTGGAAGCATGCATGTCCGTCGCTAAGGCGTCCAGATGAGAATACAATGATCCAAGAAACAAGGCACCTATGGGAAGGACCTCACCTTTTGCCAGCTTTATAGCAAACATGACGAGGCCACCTCTTATTGTCTTCCTTCCAGAACCGTCGTAAAATATGTCTCTGGATAACCACAAAGACAGGAATGCAATCACGCTGAGCTCGTCTTCCAACTCCTGACCGGGTTTCGGGTCTACAGGAGACCACTCGGACACCCACCAAGTGTAAAATCATTTCGTATCTTTCTTATCCTTCTCCAAGTCATCGAATTCTCCCGCCTTTCGAAGTATAGTATTATAATCGCGACGTTCTGCATCAGAAAGTTTATAAAAGAAGCTTCCAGCGACAGGCAGGTTCATTAATGCAGCTACGCTTTCCAGATAAATGGTCATATCTCCCCATCTACATATAGATATATGATTAGAAGGACGCCACTGAGAAATGAAAGTGATCAAGCCTGCAACATCTTTCTTAATCTGAAGAGTGGCGGACGCCATGACCGCATCAAGGATCTGCGCCTTAACCAAATTAGTTTTAATCATTTTATTTTTCAACATGCGTCTCATCCATCCTCATAAGGGCCCAGTGGAGTGTGACAAATCTCGAAGTCAATAGGTGAAGGCGGATATTCATTTCTCAGAAGACAGAACCTCATCACAAGTGCAAAAGAAGAGGATGGATCAGCTTCCATATTTTCTGAACCCCAGAGCAGGACTATCTTGTGAGAAGGATGTTTTCTAATGTTCGGAAAAGGCACGGTAAACAAATCATCATCTATATTCGGCATATTTTTGAAGATGTCAACACTCCCTGACTTGGCACCAGCATTATCCCCAGAAGACATTTCAACATGAGTCTTTTTGTTTATCCTACAAAAGAAAAGAGAGTCAGTACTTGTATGAAAACGCATGGGATGTATAGTCACACACGACAGAACACACATTCACGTTGGAGTACACAAGGCTGGGACAATCATACAAGCAAGGATGGTATTGAGCCACAAACAAGGCTGGTATTGAGCCACAAACAAGGCTGGTATTGAGCCACGTCAGCAAACGAGACCGGTGTTAATAAAGTCCACGAAGCCGGTCGAGATTACAAGGCTAGAATCCCATCACGCAAGCAAGACTATCATGTCACGCAAGTAGGCAGGTATTGGGTCACATCAGTCCGGTATTGGTCAAAGCCGATCAAGGTCACAAGTCTTGGTATTGGGCCACGTCAGCAAGCAAGGCCGGTCAAGGTCACGAAGCTGGTATAGGGTCGATGTTCAATCAGGCGTACATAGTGGGACTCACGTCCAACCGAGCATATATGGTGGGGCCCACATTCATTTGCACGTATTATAACACGGTTTTCTTTATTCACGGGAGTCGTGTCTACGAAATTCAAGCCAAGGTTTTTTTTTTCAAGCTATAACCTAAAAAGTTAGGTTTTGCATGCAACAATGGAAAAAGAAGCAAAAAACAACATATTCATGGATTCACGGCTTGTTTACTAAGCAATCCTAGCAATATCGGCGGTTTTGCTATCAACTTTGGTGAGGAACTAATCATGATATGTCTTGCAAAAGAGGTTTACCTAAAAAACTAGGGTTTTACCTTCAAAAAAAAAACAGGAAGCTTACCTTGCTGCGGACGAACGGACGGCAGCGGCGACGGCAAGCTCCGGTGGCAACGTTGGCGGCGGCGTGATCGGCGGCTGTGAAGGTCACAGGCAAGAGCTCCACAAAAAAAAAAAATTCATGAGTAAAGAAAAAGGGTCGGTCCCTTTTATAAACAAATAATTGGGAGAATCCCAATAGAACAAGGATTCCTCTTTTGATTGGATTCCTCTTTTGATTCAAACACCCTAGGAAGGAAACCGGTCCCACCAAAGGATTTCATTCTTGCACGACGGCGTTTACATGGAAAACTACTAGCGGTCGGTCAAAGTTCTTCCGGGTAAACTTTCTTTATCCTGTCTTTCTCACATAAGTATGACACCATCTCATGCCTACCCCACAATAGTGTAACCATTATGTGCTAGGCAGGGGACTTAATGTTGATGGTGGATTTTCATTAAAGGCTAAAATTGTAAAGGCCGAAATTATGCGCTAACATCCTATAAAGGATAAAGTCACTGATAAAATGGTGAATACTTCCTCACTATAAACTTATAGCATTATCAATTAATGCATGACCAACCTTGTATTTTCTGTACTGCTCCACTCTCATTATTGGTGCGGCATGACGACTGAGTGTTGCTCTCAACAGAGCAACACGGATCTCCAAGCGTTAATAATGAAGCATATACGAAATACCCGTACAGGCTGCAATTCTCGGAGTGTTATACTAACCCGATCGAGCATCTGGACTGTCTACGACAGTCTTGGAAATAATCACGACCACGCAAGTCGGCCACAAAGGTGCAAAGTCACGCCTGACAAAATGATAACCAAAGGCCAGCCCAGAATGGATATCCAGACTGGTGTGGAGCATCTTGGAAAAGTTTGTGCGCACAAGACCGCCTACGGCAGTCTCAAATTCATCACGACCGTCCAACTTCACCAGCATGGTTGGATGGCGTAGATTATCCCATGACCGGTTAGGCAAAGCTTGTCCTGTACACCGACGAACCTTCTTCCTACCTGCATGACCGACTCTTCCCTAACCTGACCAGATTGCAATATACGATTGTCCGAAGTACGGTCAGCGTGGAGAATTGAGGGCCGCGGAAAAGTCCCTTAAAAACCTAAAATTGATCACGACCATCCAACTTCACCAGCATGGTTGGATGGCTTAGATTAACCTTGAGATGGTCGGACACATACCACCGCACTCAGCACCGACCTAATAAGTGCCCCACACAATCGGCCTCTCCAGATGAGGTATATAACACGTATTTTCGGTTAGCCAAACTAGCTAACACGCGGCCGGCCAAAAACCCTAATTAGGGTTTGTGTCGCAAATCGATCACGAGCGTCCATTTTCTCCTGCTCGAATGAAGGGTCCAGGAATAGACTAAGCAGGTCCGGGGAGTATCAACACGATCATTGTGAGGCCATATATCTCCACACCTGATAGGCCAAGGAATACCATGATTGGTTGCCTCGATTCGCACGCCCAAACTAGGCGTGGTCACACTTCCCAATTGCAAACCAATCTCGACCACTCAACTTCGCCAGACAAATTGAGTGGCTTAGATCACGTTTCTATGGGACAATAAGGTACAGACGTGTACACCAACCCGCCTTCTGCACGCCCGACTGATCGGCCAAGACCGACCAGGCTTGGTCGTCTCGAAACACGCGCCCGAAGTAGGCATGATGCGCGGCCTTTGCGGCATGAGATTTATGTCGCAAATCAATCTCAGCCATTCCTCTTTGCCTGAAAAATTCAGTGGTCTATATTGCACCTTCATGAGACAGTGACGTATAGGCGCCTACGCCAGCATGCCGTCTACACACATGCCCGATCGGCCCTGCCAAATATGTCTCCCACGCTTGGATTCGACAAAGCTAAATGTTGGTGTTTGAGCACCTCCTAAACCCTAATCCAACGGTCGCAGATGTGGGTCGCAATCCATCTTGTCCGTCCAACTTCAACAGCTTGGACGGACAACCTAAGACAGGAGTTAGGTGACCAGTGATGCATCACCACAATCACCGTCCACCACTCTTCCGCACAAAGTGATCGGCCAAGTCGAGACTTACCTGTACAGCCTCCAAACGATCACTCGAATATGGCTAGACATGCATCTATTTTAAGAAGCTTAATCGTGACTTACTCCGTTAAGCCTTAAAACAGCGATGCTTCACACATGCTGATTATATTCGATGCATTACCTGCATAGAATACACACGATATTTCACAAATATCGACTTCCTAAATAACTTAGTTATTAATCTAGCATCACATGCTACCTTTTGTGGGTCCCACGATCCACACACTCGAGACATTAATCATGTCACAAACTGGGGGATACATACTGGGGTATTGGTCTGGCGGTTTACAGCGTGCAGCGCACAACGCGCCATCACAAGAATGTGTCAGGAAGACATGGACGGTTAGTGATGATGGGAGAAGTGGGAAAGACTAATTGTGTGACACTAACACACGCAACTCCACTACTCCATCACTCCACTTTCTCCACTTCCCATGAGAGACGTGGGTAAGGCTCAATGACTTGTATAAATAGGTTCTCCTCCCTATTTCAAAACAACACAAGACAAAATAGAAACAAGTGTTGATACAATCGTATTGCAACACCAGAACTGATAGCTTTCATTCTGCAAGCCAGTTTAGCTTTCTGATACAAGTCATACACAGCCAACACCTCCACATTTTCAACACCTTCTTTGCTTCCCTCCCTAAGATCACCCCCATCTCCTTCACTTTGTGACAGAAGCAAGTCTGGAATGGCCATTTCTTGGTTTAGGCCAGAGTTGTACAAATTGATTTCTCGAATCAAAAGCACTCCCGTGCAGTGCATTTGTTTAGGGTTTAGATTCATTTCTCATCTGCACACCCCAAATTACCAAAACCAGCAGAAATAGTTTTCACCCATAAACGATAGGTCTCACCTATTTTCCACCAAAGAACAAGTTTTGGTCAGGAGAACAATACCACATCCAGAAATCATTTGATAGCTTCCATTCAGCTAGCCAGTTCAACTTTCTGATACAAGTCACAAAATACCCACACTTCCAGAATCAACTATTCTGGTCTCAACATTTTCTTCGCTTCCCTCTCTAAGACCATCCCTTCTCCTTCACTTTGTGACTGAAGCAAGCTTGGAATGGCCATTTCTTGGTTTAAGCCAGGATTGTACAGATTGATCTCTCGAATCAAAAGTACTCCTGTGCAGTACATTGTTTAGGGTTTAGACTCTTATCTCACCCACACACACGAAATCACCGAAAACAGCAGAAACCGTTTTCTCCTACAAACACTCCCCTTAATAGTTATTCGTCTTCAATAGATGAACGCCGTGAAGTCTAGGCTCAACTACACTTTATATCCTAATCCAAGACTTAGCTATAAGTAGACTAGAAATCAAGACTTATAGTTTTGGCAACTAAACTTGACAAACAAGCTTGAGATAGCAACACTTGCGATTTCGACCGAGCAGTGCTCTAACAATCTCCCCCTTTGTCAATTTTAGTGACAAAAATATCAATACATATGAATTACAAAATAAATAAACTTTGTAGCTTCTCATCCAAATGTTTGATCTCCTTGGTTCTTCATCATTACTCGAAATCTTCGTCACTTCCAAAGTACTGCAGTGATTCTGAACGTGTTCAACTCAACATCAATGTTGTTGAAGATCCGTAACTATAACAATGAAAAAACGGTTGCTCTATATCGTTGTTACACAGTGTCATAGTATTATTACACAGCATCAAAGTTCAATTGTATCACAACTTTGACAACAATACTATGGTAATATGTATCACTCCCCCTTAGTCAATACTTCATCTCTCATGAAAACCACTCCCCCTTACATAATGATCCGTAAACCATATGTATTTGTATTGTGAACCATACATTAATTCTCCCCCTTTTTTTCAATAAAAATTCGCAAAGGTATGAAAACTAGTGGGATCCTAATGAAATTCTCATGGAGATTCTTCATGACCAAAAGAAACAACATATAAACTTGTTTAGATGCAATCATATAGTCTAAACTAAATGCATTCATCAAGGAGTTAATAGAGATACAAGAAAACCCCTACAATGTTCCACAGCCGCACTTCCCACAAAGATTTGGCAATTAAGCATAAGTTCAAATAAGAACTCTCCCCCATAAAATGTCATTCCCGAAAGAACAACAAGAGAGACCTTACTTTCACAAGAAAAGAAGGATTTCTTTGTACATTAACGAATCATGTGAAACATGATTTTGTATCCAAAATACTCAATTAAATTAACCACAAGAGAACCCATGATTAATTTAATCGGAAATGCTCACATAAGAGAACTTATGGATCCGCACAGTATTTACACAAAGATGTGGATCAGGGAAAGACCAATACTGCGGAATATTCAAAGATTCATTCTATTTTTCATCACTATTTTCATAGAGACGTATAATATACTTAATCTTTGTAAACAAAAGTTCATCCTATCTTCCATCAACATTTGGATAATGACCTAATAGGCTTAACTTTTGTTGTCAAAAGTTCATTCAATATTTGCATAATGACATATGAAAGACTTAACTTTTGACAAATATAGGACAATCATAGTTCACAGACGCAAACACACATATCACATAACAAGTTGCAATATATGAAACCATAAGGATTAATACTGCAAAATCATCTTCCAAATAAACTTTAGAATTTAAATAAATAAATCTAAAAACATTGCAAGATGAAAACCGTTGGAAATAGCTATGTGTACTCATAATAATGGCTATTCCAAACCCTAGTTATCCTTCTTAAAACACAAGAATAAATTCTCATAAGAAGTTTCCTAGACATCGTGGAGCTTTCTCATAGCATCTATAGAGAATTCCTTCTCATTATTGAAAAACCCATTGATTATGGGATCGTTCAATTCCTCCAAAGCCTCAGAAATATCAGTAAACTCACTAAGTTCCCTTTTCAGTCCACATAAGGTGTTCTTTGTTAGAGACAACATGTGTTCATAGTGAGCTATCTTTTCTAAGGATAAAATGATTTGATATTTTAAATCATTTCTTTTGTTGATGAAATCTTTCACCATACCTCTAAAATTATTATCGAAATGACAAACAGACAAGAGGAAGTTAGAGGAATAACCTTCTTCATCATTTGTAGATCTCTCCTTCTTTTTCTTTGAGGAAGTGATTCCTTCACAAAGGTACACATTAACTGCTTCAACTGCATCCCTTTTAGTGGTACCTCTAGTTACAGGAGCCATGAAACTATATCTTTCAAAGAAATGAGAAGTGAAGGGTATTTTGATCACAAATGAATATGAATAGATCTATGGGTAGGCAAACTCTAGAAGAACTTTGAACAAGTCTTTTATGGTTCGTGATCCATTACCTATTTTAACAAGAAGATATTTTCTTAACAAAAATAATAAATAAATAAAATTACCAATTATACAAAACTTGAGCAACCTTGATGCAATCCTTATTTTCTCAAGTTAAAACTGAGGATGTAACAGTCACTAGTATTAGATAGTGACGGAGTGAGCCGAATGCTTACATCTTTAATCACATAGTGACTTATCAAGGTTTGTTGTATAAACAGACTTCTTACCTCTTCTGAATCTGGTTCTTTTAGATTTCTTCTTGTTATCAGGAGAACTTTGTTGATTGCCCAGGGCCAGATTCATCCTTTGCATGTCATTTTGAAGTTTGGCAATCCTTTTGTTGTTCCTTTTGGCTTTCCAACACTTACTTTGGACATGATTTGCAATTCCACAAAATGAAAAAATCGAGGAAGATTTATTGTCTTGCTTCTTTGCCTCCTGTTTATCACAACATTCATCATTACTTGTTCCAAACCCGGCTGAAACAAATGAGTTGTTTGTGCTCACAGTTTTGCTTTTGAAACCTAAACCATTAGTGCTTCCAAAATACTTCTGACCAAATAACATTGTTGATATTTTTTCAGAACTTCCATACAACCTTTGAAGGTCACACTTAAGAGTATTAATCTCTTTTTCCTTCATGGGTAGGGTTCTGATAAATTAATCATTAAGACTATCTATCTCAAGATCTTTCACCTGAAGTGATGACTCAAGTTTTTCCAGCGAAGCCTTTAGTTGGAGGTTTTCTTGGAGAATATTTTCCCGCTTATTCAAGAAATCAACAATCTTAGTGTCATACTCAAACTCAGAATCAGAATCTGAGTGCGAAGAAGTTTCTGCTGCAAGAGCCGAAAATTCATTACACACATTGGAAGTATGTAAGATATTGAAAATCTGAGATGATTTTTCTTGTATTGAATTAGCAGAAGCATTAACCGGAGAGAGACCTTTCTCACAACTTTTGCTTCTTTTTACCAAATCCTTGATCTTTTGTGTAACCAGTGGTTCATTAAAGTCAACATAATTGGAACAACATTCATCATCCCTAGACAAGTTAGAATCTTTACTTGTGTTGGTCACAACATTAAACTCAGATGTTCTGACTGTGTTCTGATCATGATCAAGTATTTTTAAATTTCCAACAAGAGTATTTCTGGAAAGCGTATCAAGGTTATTTCCTTCAACGATGGCATGCTTCTTAGAATCATATTTGGCTGGTAACGATCTGAGAATTTTCATCACAATATCCTTTTCAGGAATAGTCTTATCCAATGCGAAAGATGCATTAACAATTTCAGACACTTTGTGATTAAACTCATCAAACGAATCTTCATCAGCCATACAAAGGTTTTCCCAATCATAATTTAGGTTTTGAATCCTAGCTTCCTTTTCAGAGGTATTCCTTTCGAATATAATTTCTAAGATATCCCAGGATTCTTTCGACTTAGTGCACGTAGTCACATGGTGCTGAAGATCTAGGGTAATGGCATGGATGATAGCATTTAATCCGTCAGAATTTTTCTTTGCAGCAAAAATCTTGGCAGCATCATATTTACTAATATCCTTCAGAAATGTTACATCTTCTTCTGTAACTTCTGGAGGATCATGTCCATTAACTACATACACCATGATTGAAAATCACGCGCTTGAAGAAAGGCACGCATAAGAATTTTCTACCATAAGTAATTTGAGCCATCGAAGACTGGTGGTACGTTTATAGAGATAACACTTATGTCCATAGAGTCAGATCGCTACAAACATAGACTTATGAGGTCTTAAACGTGTTTTCCTTCTCTCATACCAATTGAAAAAGTGGGGGTCTAAAAACCACACCCAATATTTCGCTTAGCAATCTGTTTGGACTAACTCCAATATACTTTCAAGAGAATCAACTGGACAATCAGACTCGATCTTAAGAAAAGTATATCAAAGAGTTATATCTCAATTTCTCAATTCAATCCGCAATCAAACAAATAGGAATTTGCGAGCCCGATTGAATATAAGAAATAACTTGGACGGTATCAAAAACCAATATCAAAGTGCCAATCAATTTAATCAACAACCAAAGGTTGGATTCACAATTGATTGAACTTACGCACAACCTGTGATATTTATATTATATAACAAAATATAATATGGAAAAGAAATAACACAGATACCAAAAAATTTGCTAACGAGAAAACCGCAAATACAGAAAAACCCCGGACCTAGTCCAGATTTGAACACACACTGTATTAATCCGCTACAGACACTAGCCTACTCCAAGTTAACTTCGGAATCGAATGTAGTTTATCCCTAACCAATCTCACACTGATCAAGGTACAGTTGCGCTCCTTACGTCTTTGAATCCCAGCAGGATTCTACGCACTTGATTCCCTTAGCTGATCTCACCCACAACTAAGAGTTAATACGACCCAAAGTCGAAGACTTGATAAACAAATCTGTCTCACACAGAAAAGTCTATTGAATAGATAAATATGTCTCCCACAGATAAACCTATAAGTTTCGTTCCGTCTTTTGATAAATCAAGTTAAACAGGAACCAATTGATTTACCAGACTTATATTCCCGAAGAACAACCTAGAAATATCAATCACCTCACAATAATATTAATCATATGGTAGCGAAACAAGATACTGTGGAATCACAAACGATGAGATGAAGAGGTTTGTGACTACTTTTTATCTTACCTATCGGATATTAAATTAGAGCCAATCTTAGATAAGATAGTACTCAATCATGATAGAAAACAGCAAGATCAGATCACGCAACTACAGAGAAAATAGTTGGGTCTGGATTCACAATCCCAATGAAGTGTTCAAGTCGTTAACCTATAGGGTTTCGTGAAAAACCTAAGGTTAAAGTAGAATCGACTCTAGTCGATCACACAGGAGGTGTGGGGATTAGGTTTCCCAGTAGCTAGAGTTCTCCTTTATATAGTCTTCAAATTAGGGTTTGCAATCAATGTTACCTTGGTAACAAAGCATTCAATATTCACCGTTAGATGAAAACCTGATTAGACTCAAGCTAATATCTTTCAACCGTTAAATCGAACTTAGCTTTCTATACACAAACGAAATGTAGCTTCATTTAGATATGAGTAACCGTACCTAAACATGTACACCTTGTTGGCGAAGTTAGCCATATGAACACTTTCACATCAACCATATTCATCTTAACCATAACTAGTTCAAATGACTCAAATGAAACAAGTTCTAGAGTTGTTCAATTGTTTATATTCTCATAGAAGTATATAAGACACAATTGAAGCAAAATCGATTTTGATTCACTCGAATCAAGTCATGAACACTATAGCCACTGTTTGCAAAAGATTGCATTCCTTATTATATAAATGTATTAGTTCATGAAAAAACCAATTTTAGAACATTATCCACTCAGGTGTTCAAACGGGTACGCATACTTTAGTGGCCGGACTAAGTTTGGTTCGTCAGTATGCGAATGCGTACACATACCTATAAACTCAGCAGAAATTCCGGGACTTGAACCTTACGCCAGTACGCGTACCGGTATGTGTACCAGGTTCCCGGACTTTCTCAAACCAACCAGTACACATACGGGTATGCATACTATGGTTCCCGGACATGGATTACATATATGCAAGTACGCATAATATGCTTAAATCCAATTGTTCTAAACTCTAATTTCAACCATTGAAACATTCTCGGAAGACGGGAATAGCTGTCTCACACAAACTATTAGCTTCAAAGCAATTTTTAAGTGATCGAATGATCAATACGAAACATTCCGAGTCTACATCAAATGATTGTCTCACACAAATCATGTAAGATGTTACCGGGCTATTTTCACAGGATCATCTTTTGACCTTCGTCAAGAATATAAAATGAACTTGGTTAAAGCGAAAGCTTACCAACACATATTTCGATAAATATGTAAGCGAGTTAAACTCAGCTCGAAATATCAAATGTGCATAATTGAAGTATATATAGCTATACGACTTTTGTCTCAAATAGGAGATAAAATAGATATACTTTTGAGTGATAGATGAGTTCAAGTCTCCACATACCTTTGTTGATGAAGTTCCACAAGCTCTCCTTATTAGTTCTTCGTCTTCAATAGATGAACGCCGTGAAGTCTAGGCTGAACTACACTTTCTATCCTAATCCGAGACTTAGCTATAAGTAGACTAGAAATCAAGACTTATAGTTTTGGCAACTAAACTTTACAAACAATCTTGAGATAGTGTAGATGAGGAAAAACGATTTGCTGGTTTTTAAGGAATTGAGGAGACGACCGTACAGAGAAGACTCCTCGAACCGAGCGAAATGTTAAACCTCACACAGATGCACCGCTGCAAAGGGGGTGCTTTAGATTCGAGAGATCAATCTGTATTACTCCGGCCTAAATCAAGACAATGATCGTTCCAGAGTAAATTCGGTCACAAGAGAGGATGTGTTGGTCTGTAGGAGGGAAGCTGGGAAATGTGTGGAATCAATGGTAATCAAAGATTGTGGGTGTGTGAATTCTGAATATGATAAGCTCTGAATGATTGAAATTGCTCAATTGAGAGTAGTTGCTCAATTGATGAGTTGATGATCTCGTGTTGTCGATGAGACGTGAGATTGATGATACTGTTGATGCTGATGATTCAATCATGATTCAGAGACTTATTTATATTGCTGGAATTTTAGACACCATGATCCCATGAAGTGTGACAGTTGATGGAATTAAGGAGTGGTGAAGTGGAGATCGTGTTTGAAACCAGTTGCTCAACGTGTGGAGACTTGGTCGATTTTCCACCCACTACCTCGTGAATTGAGGGAGTTTTCATGAGTTCAGGGAAGCAAAAAATATTAAAACAATAAAAACAAGGGCGTCTGGGACCATGGAGGCGCGGCCGGCCGGCTAGGTCCCGGTCCCACGAGTTTCCCTAATTTTTATGTATTTTTGATGTATTTTTCCATGATTTGAAGGGATTTTCCTAATTTGAGAGAAATACCATGAAATCAAGAAGTTTCATGGGATGAAGGAAATCCTAAAAATAATAATAATAAAATACATGGGCGTGTGGGACCGGCTGAGGCATGGTCGGCCGGCTGGGGCCCGGTCCCACGTGTTTTCCTAATTTTATATTATTATTTTTTATTATTTTGAAAATACCATGATTTGAAGGAATTTTCATGAAATCAGGGAAATAATAATAATAATAATAAAATAATGAGGAACCATAAGGTGTGGGGCCGGCTGGGACCAAGGCATGGTCGGTTGGCCAATGGTCACCCCCTACACTATTTTTCCTTAAATTTATATTATTTTCATTGGTTTTATGAAAACACCATGAAGTCGAGGAGTTTCCTCGAGACGAAGGAGATTTGTTCAAATGAAAGGATTTTCATCAAATGAAGGAAAATGATAAAATATGATAAAATATAAAACTGGCGTGGGATTGGTCATGGCATGGTCGGCCAGTCAATGAGTCCAATCCCTTGGCGCCTTGGTCAATATTTTGATTATTTATTATTTTCTTCCTATTTTGCAATAGGTTAATCGTTTCGTCGTATTTTAATTATGGAAGTACCATGAAACCGAGGAGTTTCCTCAAGACGAAGAAGATTTGATAAAATGAGAGAATTTTCATCAAATCATGGAAAATAATAAAAATGCATTAAAAATATAAAACTAGCGTGGGATTGACCACGACACGGTCGGTCGGTCGTGTGTCCGTGCTCCCAACACCCTGGTCAATATTTTTATTTATTTATTATTTTCTTCTCTATTTTGCATAGGTTCATCGTTTCGTTGTATTTTTGAAATACTCGTTCGTGCGGTGACTGTTAGTGCATCGTCGTTGAACACACTTTCACCATTTGGATCGGGGCTTACTTAGAGGTAGCTCAGACGCCCGGTTGTTGATTATTTATTACTAATTGTGGAATTCAGTGGAGAATAATTCACAAAACTGAGTAATAAGATGTTTATTATTAATTCATAGGATCAGCTGAGGATTCGACTACGAATTCAGAATAATAAAGTGAGCATTACCATTCCATGGGATCGTAGATTCGACCATAGAATCGGTGTAATTAAGTTTTATCTATTACCATTTATGAGATCAGTTGTGGATTCGATCATGAAATCGGAGTAATGAGATAATATAGTTATTGCTATTCTATGAGATCAAGTCGTGGATTCGATCATAGAATCAAAACAATTGTTTATTGCCATTCCATGGGACCAGTCGTGGATTCGACCATGGAATAGGAGCAATTGTTATTGCCATTCCATGGGACCAGTCGTGGATTCGACCATGAAATAGGAGCAATAATATATTATTCTGGGAATTCAGTAGTGAATGTCACGGCAGAATTAATCTTAATTAGGAATAATTAACTTTGTGTCTCTATACTAGCAGAGCAAGCTATCTAGGAGCATTAATTATCCCGATATGAGCTTTTTGGTAAGTCATATCCTTTATATAGTCAGGGTAAACTCGTTGTTTGTTCCTGAAGACGTTATCGCTCTATACTAGCATAGCAAGCTGTCTAGGAGCCGTCCATCTCGTGATACTATATAGAAATAATCACTGAAAGTGTTCAGTGTTCATGAGATATGCCGTTGTCCAGTCGTGAGACTACATATCTACATGTACTCTGAGAGAAAGTAATCTCCATTGAGAATTCGATGAGAGACTCGTGTCTCAATACTCACGTCTGATTGTTGGATCAGAGCTTCGTATAATTATGAGTTCACGATTTTAGCCCTTGTCGAAAATCCACCATCTACAGATAGCAACAGTTGCGTGTTCGACCGAGCAGTGCTCTAACACGTACAATCGCTTATTTCGATAAGACCAAAATAAAGATCAAATTAACTTTATTTCTCTCATCAGGTTCTAATTATTCAGACAATAACTTAGACCTTTCACTTTAGACAAGACAACTACTAGGTTAGTTAACTAGTATTTCTTGTCAAGGAATTCGATTCAACTAGAATAACTGAATCCTTTAATTTGATAAGTCTAACTAAGATCAGAATTAACTTAGTTTCTCTTATCCGGAATCTAATTGGACTAAACAAATGATCCCATATTTCGTTAATCCATAAACAATTCATACAAACAAAAATAAATTGACTTGCACAATTATTTTTCTTAACCGGAAGCAATTGAAACTGTAGATGGGGAAAAACGAGTTGCTGGTTTTTAAGGAATCGAGGAGACGACCGTGCGGAGGAAACTCCTTGAACCGAGCGAACTGTCTAAACTCACACAGATGCACTGCAAAAAGGGAGTGCTTTAAATTCGAGAGATCAATCTGTGGGACTCTGGCCTAAACCAAGACAATGGTCGTTACAGAGTCAATCAGACACAAGAGAGGATGAGTCGATCTGTAGGAGGGAAGCCGAGAAATGTGTGAGATCAATGGTGATCGAAATTGTAGATGTGTTGTGTATTCTGCGTGAAGAAATAAGATAAGTTCTGATTCATTGAATTTGCTCTGTTGAGAGTAATTGTTCAGACGATAAGTTCGTGTGCTCTTGTTGTCTGTTTGTCAAAAGAATGTCTTGTTTTTCAATCATGATTCAGATACTTATTTATACTGCAAGAATTGTAAACACCTTGATCCCATGAAGTGTGACAGTTGCTGGAGTCAAAGAGTGGGGAAGTGGAAATCGTGTTAAAACCAGTTGCTCATCGTGCGGATACTTGGTTGATTTTCTACCCACTACTTTGCTAACTCCCCTAACTGCTTGTACGACTTGCTCACATTCTCATCGTGTATGAACACGTGTTGTAGACCGCCAGACAAAAACCCTAGTTGATATCCCCCATGTGACACGATTGATGTCTCGTGATTTTAGTTAGTCAGTTGTGACTTGATGAGACGATGAGTCTTTGTATTGCTGAGTTGAACAAATATTCCGGGACTCATGAATTGAACGTGTCTGTTGAGACAGAGGTATAATTGTCGAATAAATGTTGATTGCTAAGGTGAACAAATATTGTTAACTTGATGAATTATTGAATATTGATAGTTGAACCAATATTCCTTAGTCTGAGCAAATATTGCTCATTTGGGCGAATGTTGCTCGTTTGATGAATTATTGGTAACATGACCAAATAAAATATTAATTTAAAATACTGGAAACTGAACCGAGTATGATAATTAAAATGTTGATCACGGGATCAACGTAAAATTATTAGTGTTTGAATCTGCTCAGAATTATGTTTTGTAGAGCTTTGGGTTCGAAACCCTAACTTTTGATCAATTGCTGATTAACTGATGACTTATTGGAAATCAGCCACGGAGTGAATGAGGGACCGGCTACATGGGATGATGAGTCGACCATGTAACGCCCAGATGCTTGAGTGAGCAAAATACCAAAGTTTCTTGAAGACCAGTTGGTGAAAAGATGATTAAATGTTGGTTTAATCCTTCATTAGAATAATGTTCGTCTGAACCTTAGGTGATAAAACCTAATTAATTATGAAGAGATGAAGGACCTACCAAGGGGTCATGAAACCGGCCCCGGTTGATCGTGGGACCGACTGACGATCGTTTTATGAAATTCCAAATTGTTTGGAAGAGTTTGAACCTAATGTGAACAAATTAGGTCAAATGATGAAAAGTGTGGGACTGGCCTCTTGCAAGCCAAAGAGCCAACCTTGGTCGGTCAAGGTAATATTCTCATGTTACCAAAGTGTTCATGTCTCAGTCCTGAGAATTTTGATATTTTCTGATGTGCGTTTGAGCAACATTTTGAGAAAATATGAAGAAATCAAGGTTTTTGCTCAAACTGAGGAAACCTCATAAGATGAAAGAAATAATAATAATAAAGTAAAGGAATCATGAAGTGTGAGACCGGCTATGGCCAAGGTATGGTCGGTCGGCCCATGAGCCCGGTCCCATGGCACTTTTCTTTAATTTTATATTCTTTTCATGATTTTAGGGAAATACCATGAAATCAAGGAGTTTGTTGAAATAAAGAAGTTTTCCTTAAAGTGAAGGAGTTTCCATGAGATGAAGGAAACAATGATAATAATAATAATAACAAAATAAGGAGCGTATGGGACCGGCCATGGCTAGGGCATGGTCGGCCGGCTAGTGGCCCGGTCCCGTGAGTCTTCCCTAATTTTATATTGTTTTCATGATTTGAAGGAAATATCATGAAATCAAGGAGTTTTCATAAGATGAAGGAAATAATAATAAATAATAAGAAATCATGAGGTGTGGGACCGACCACAAGTAGTGCATAGGTGACCGGCTAGTGGACCCGGTACCATGACACCTTTCCTAATTTTATATTATTTCCTTGGTGTGAAGGAAACACCATGAAACTGAGGAGTTTCCTTAAAACGAAGGATTTTTGTTCAAATGAAGGGATTTTCACGAGATCAAGGAAAAATAATAAAATATGATAAAATAAAGAATTAGGCGTTGGACTGGCCACGGCATGACTGATCGGCCGGTGGGCCCAGTCCCCTAGCGCCTTAGCTTAATATTTTATTATTATTATTTTTCTTCCTATTTTGCATAGGTTCATAGTTCCTTCGTATTTTGGAATGCTCGTTCGTGCATTCAAGTGCTCGTTAGTGCATTGCTGAATACACTTGCACCATTTTGGTCGGGGCTTACTCGATAGAGGCTCAAATGCCCGTACGTTGAATATTTATCACTAACTCATGGAATTCTGCTCGGAAGAACCACAAATTGAAGTAATGAAATATTATGAAGAACGTAGAATATTTCCGAATATTCAGTTAATGAATTCAAGGATTGGAAATAATTAATTGATGGCTCTATACTAGCAGGCATGCTGTCTAGGAGCATTAATTATTTGAGAATTGAGTGATATGAGCTTGTTGAAGCATCATATTTCTTTTATATAGTCAGGGAAAACATTGTTACATCCTGAAGACGTTATTGCTCTATACTAGAAGGCACGCTATCTAGGATCCGTCCAATCGTTCGATTCTATATAAGAGTAATTGCTGAAATTGCTCATTATTCATGAGATATGTCGTTGCCTCAGTTGAGAGATTGCACATCTACATATGCTCTGAGAGACAATATTCTCAGTCAGAGATTCTTGCGGCATGAGATTTCATGCTTCAATGAGAGACATGAGCCTCAATACTCATCTGATTGGGGGTTCAGGAGTATGTACAATCATGGTTTTACGATTTTAGCCTTTGTCGAAAATCCACCATCTACATTCAGTCCCCTACTTAGTGAGGGACAGTCATGTTCCTCAGTCAGCACTGGATGGTGATTTTCTAGTTATAAACGAAATAAGTAATTGAACTTAGTCATAAGATAAGATGTTACCGGATTTTCGATTGTACGAGCGAACCATGGCTTGAACGAAGATCCCGGTGGCATGATAGAGCATCGTCTAACCATCGTAAAGTGGTGTAGCACCGCTGATTTGGCGATGGAACCTTGGTCGATTTAGGATTCACGGGTCCGGACCCAAAAAGGAAATCCTTGTGGAATTAGGTTTTGGAAATAAAAAATAAATATAAAAGGGATTAATTCCTTTTTTTTTTAATTTCTCCTCCACGACCGACCACCACCTTCATCTCTTCATCTTCTTCACGTCTGAGCAAGGAAGAGAGCAGGAGAAAAATTTCCTCCAGAGCTTATCGCAGCCGACCGTCGCCGCCAACTTCCGGCCGACCAGGTACGTGATTTTTTTTTTTGTGTTTGCTGTTTCATGAGTTGTTCATGTTAAAGTTATATATACATGTTCATATATAAGCGTGAATTTTGTAGAAAACCCTTGTTTGAAAAACGTATGTTCGTTCGATCGTTAGTTTAAGTAGAGTAACAATCCCTGACTTAGGAGAGATTTTTTTTATATATAGACCTGTGTCTAGTGATAAAATTTTGTTTATTAGATTTCATGAAAACCAAAACTTTATCTTGAAAGGTTTGAATTTTCACAAAATCGAAATAAACCCTCGTTTCAAAGACGAACGACTGTACAAAGGAATTTTTTTTTTTTTTTTTAATAAAATCGTGAAATATCCACGATTTTTTTTGTATTTACGTGAGTCACGTTTTTTTTATACATACATACATACATACATATTCAAAACTTGATTTTGAGTAATCATTAAAAGTAGACAAATATTTATGATGAAATACTGCCTTGGTGTGAGTTTTTTCATAACTCAGTGGTGAATGTTCACTCAGTGGAAAAATTATGTTCATGATTTTATGAAAATCAGGTTTCGATTTTTTGAAAATCAAAGTTTTGCTCATTTTTATAGGTTCGAAGAAACGAGCAAGTTTTGAAGTGCTAACTTTTTGTATCACAATCACTACTGTTAGTGGAATCGTAAACATGTAAGAGTTAAGAATTACCATTTTGTAGATGCTCGTATGAGAATTTTTTATCATCCAATTGCCTCATTCCATCATTTCGTCGAAGTTTGCATCTTGTATGGACAATGTGCTGAAGTAGAGTATTGTGTGGATGTTACAACTACTTCACAACGATATCTGACTCCCAAGATAATGATGTCTCTAGAGATGATGGATGAAAATGAAGAAGGGGAAGAAGAAGCTCATGGAATCAAGAATATTCCAAATACAAAGGATTATTTTTTCGTAGTTCATCATAGACCTGAAAGGCGTATCTAGACCCTAACATTTAGTCTTCTGATAAATCCCAGAGAAGTTTCTCAGAAGAAAGTTGTAACTCCTCGGGCGGCCATCCGATTTTGTCTCCAGCGAAGACATTTTTCTGCTTCGGTTATTGAATTCAAGCTTTCTCGACGACCTTTAGAAAAGTTTTCTGGATGGGCACGGCATATGCTGGGCTTTCCTCATGTTCGACTCATGCTGGACAGTGCACAGGTAACAAGGGATATTCAAGCATCTGGAGACTTATTTATCTTTCATGATGTGCGAGGTATAATAGCTCTACTTGCTCACTGGTACATTCCATCCCATACTTTCATATGAAGTTCGGGAGAGTTTACCATAACTTTAGAGGATGTAGTTGCTTTATTGCATCTTCCAATCACGGGCAATCTTCCTGAGAGTCTTTCAACGGAAGAGAGGGTGATTTCTAACATCTTGACAGCTAAAATGGAGGAAATTAACAAAGTATCCAGAAAATGTTGTTATGCTCATTGGTTAACGTACTGGTGGCCAAGAGATGATGCTCCTGGCAGGCATGTCGATGGTACGTAATCTATTGCTGCTTTCTTGTGTTTATGGCTGTCCAGAGATGTATTCGAAGATAGTGGAAATTTGTTGAAGTTGTTTGTGATTCCCTTTGCCATTAAGATGGCCAAAGGTGAGCAACTTCCGATATGTAGCCTATTCTTGGGTTCTTTCTATTCTAAATTAGACTCCTTGATCATAGACTCCAGTGTCTCAAACATCTTTATGAAGATTGAATGATATGCCAATACAATGTTTCTCCAAGCTCTGATGTGGGAACACTTTAATAATTGTGTGCCCATTCCTCGTACCATCTTACAAGGGACGAATGTTGACGCTCATCATGTTTTCTCTGAGAAGGATAATGCCAGGATTATGCTCTGGTCCACAAAACATCCCCGAGTTAAGGCACATCTCGTCGATGTACTAGACAATGAGTCGGAATTTAATTTCCGCCCATGGGTGTCAATTTCGTCTTATATTTCTCAATTGAAAGATTTCAATGCTGGAGAAAGTATTACTTTAAAATCTGGTACAGATCTGTGTGATGGAAAAAGATCTTTTATGCTGAGTTACACTCCTGGTCACTTAATATCATCTATATACGGAGACCTTTCAGTTGAAGAATGCAACATTGACAGAGCATCCCGACAAATGGGCATGGATCAGTGTGTTCCAACTCTTCGAAGAAGAACGCCATCAGTTGAACAACTCATGACCCGTTTAGACCGTACACATGCGAAAGAAAGTGATTACTGGTTCCCTTGTTCTGAACGAATTATGTATGTGTTTGTGGGTTAAAATTGTTTCTGCTGATTTCGGTAATTTCGTGTGTGTAGGTGAGAAACGAATCTAAACCCTAAACAACGTACTACATGGGAGTACTTTTAATTCAATAAATAAATATGTACAATCCTGGCCTAAACCAAGAAATGGTCGTTCCATGCTTTCTTCGGTCACAAAAGTGAAGGAGAAGGTCCGGTCTTAGGGAGGGAAGCGAAAAAAGTGTTGAGACCAGAATAGTTGATTCTGGAAGTGTGGGTGTTTCGTGACTTGTATCAGAAAGTTGAACTGGCTAGCTGAATGAAAAGCTATCAGATGATTTCTGGATGTTGTATTGTTCTTCTGACCAAAACTTGTTGTTCGGTAGAAAATAGGTGAGACCTATTTATACAAGTCGCAACAAAACGTACCCTGGTCTCGTAGGAAGTGGAAACGATTGAGTGTTGGAAGAAAGTAGTAACGGGTAACGCTTGGAATTTATGTTTCCATAATGAAGGATACGTTTTACACCATTACTTCTTGCCATTACTAACCGCCCCGCTTTATGACAATTTCTGTAACGGACTTATTGCACGCCGCACGCTGTAAACCGCCAGACCAATACCCTGATGAGTATCCCCCAGTTTTTGACATGTTTTGATGTCTAAAGTGTTTTCGTGGAAAACATGTAGCACTTTTTTACGTGTGTCAAGTTAAAAATGAGAGGCTTGTTGTAAGTAAAAAGCATATGTGATGCTAGGCTCGTTTTTGCTAGTCGCCTAAAACTTGTCACGAGCTGAACGACTCGGTGGCGAATTTTGATGGCTGAGATTACGTCTCACGAGGTGCCGAAATTTACAGAGTGTGTTTGGGATGGTTGCTACATTCGCCAGTCTGGATAAATTTCAAGTAAATATATTGAATGGCTCAATAAATATGCCGGTGGAGAGGTTATCACTCACGACACCGTTTTCTCACAGAGTGACGTCAGATACAAGATTTTACGATTTTAACCCTAAGCTAAAAACCACCATCAACATTAAGTCCCCTGCTTAGCACGTAACAATGGCATTGTTGCGGGGTAAGCATGAGATGATGACAGACAAGAGCAAAATCGAAAGAGCAAGACGTGAAGAGATTGCCAAGGAAATTCAACTAACCTTTGGTGGAAGGCATGAGGAATCCGTGATCCTTGTGTTGGCGGCTTTTGCATAAATTCGTCTTGGCCATGGGATGTTGGCACCAGTGCGGCATCTTTGGCTACTGGTTAAGGAATGGTTCATGGCGATGCTGGCTAGGGATGGCTAGGACGCGGTTGGAGTTGGCTTGGGTTCCGGATGACACTTGTAAGGAATGGAAAAGTTGGCGCTGAGATGGACGCAGGTGCATCAGATATCGAGCAGAGAGGCTAGCGCTGGGAGGATGCAAGCTGTTGGTGTTATCTAGGGCGTGGAGCCGTTGGCGTTGCTGGCTTGGCTTGGCTTGGCCGTGAAGCCGTTGGCGCTTCTGGCTTGGCTTGGGCGTGAAGCTGTTGGCATTGCTCAGGACGCGCGCTTGGAATGGAAGGATGGTGAGGGATAAGTCATAGAAAAGTAGGGACGGCTGCTGACTTGGATTCCAAACCCTAATTATCCCGTATAAGAAAATATCTAATCCAGCTGGTATCACGCGTTTGAAGCCTTAATTCAAGGCTGGTAAAAGGGTTTTCCTTCTCAGGATTCATTAATCCGCTGAATATAAGAGGTGATCTTGAACCCTTCGCTCATACAGATCATCGTAAAATCGCGTCCACCCTCTTCACAGGTACTATCTTGTGTTTTTTCTACTAGTTCCCATTTTGTCTTCTTCATCATGTAGATTTCCGGTGCAGACATGGTATTTTTTTTTTGTAGCATATAATGGGATCTTCCAGTGACGATCGTACCTCTGACTCTTCGGAGAGAAATTTTGAAGTCGACAAAACCCAGTTTTCTTCTCATGAGAAGGTATTAGACAGAATTGATTCTCTGTTCCGTGAGGCTGACGAGATTATACAAGGCATGTCTCTCGCCCATCTATGCAGAGTGCGGACGTGTGTTAAGACTCTCATGGCTTCGATGGATATGGAGGAAAAGTGGAGACATGATGAAGCATCTCAGCATGTCGGGAGATCTCAGAATATTGAAGTTTCTCTACAACCCAGTGCTAGGGCTGGACGATTCGCCTCTCGGTTGAAACGGTGAAAGACTGAGTCCATGAAACTTTTAGGTGAGAGCCAGTTTAATTACCCTTTCCATGATGGCATCGTAATCCTTAACTTTGATGCGGACGAACCGGGACATCCTCAAGAAGCTGCTGGAAAAGCTCTTGAGGAAGATGTCGACACAGTTTGCGAAACTGAAGCAGCTTCTGGAGTGGACGCCGAAACTGCTGTCAAGGACGTTGAAGCGACTGCTAAGGATGTCGTCGAGGCGGACGAGGAGGCGGAGGAAACATATGTTGGATCCATTGGAGAAGCCATGGAAACATACGCTGGGACTGCTGCTGCCGAAGCGGCTTCTGGATGGGATGTTGAGGTCGCTGCTGCTGAGGCAGCTTCTGGATCGGATGCTGAAGTTGCCGCTGCCGAGGTGGCTTCTGGATGGGATGCTGAAGTTGCTACTGCCGATGCGGCTTCTAGATGGGATGCTGAAGTTGTTGCTGCCGAGGCGGCGTCTGGATGGAACGTTTGCTGCCAGAGAGGGTGCTGGGGAAAGTGCTTGAAAAAGCTCTGATGGAGGCGTTATTGATCCAGGCGTCTGCCATTAAAGAACAATTTTTTCCACTTTTGCTATTTCTTCTCGGCGTGTAGCCTCTTTTGATATTTCAAAGATTTACTTTCACTTTCTTGTTTTCATGGCGGAGTTAGGGCTTCTCCAAGTAACATTCCATTATTCAGCTCTTATGGTTTCACATCTCTGAATGAATTAATAAAACCTTCATACTGAAAAGATCCAAAAACCCTTTATGTGAAAATAAGTCGCTCGACCCTCTTGGCCATCCAGTAGACGGATAGACGCTGTACACAAATAGTGTGGATGGAATTTGCCACAGGTACTAGCGGGCCTGCTGCTTTCGCATCCAATGCCTCTGAACGCAAACATCAACCATAGTAACTCAAAACAGGGGAAATAAAAACAATGGTTAAAGGTTCGACCGACCTGTTTCTTGTCTCTCCCTTGTAGCAGCATCGTTGTCACACATCCCGAAAACCAGAGGAGCGTTAGGTGAGATTTGGAGCCAGATATTTTTGAAGAAGATATCTGTTCTGGCGCCTGATGATCATATTCCTTGCATATTCCCTTATTCAGTATTTTTGAATAGATATCTTTTTTATTTCTTGTGGTGGTTTGGTTTCTCTGGTTTTCAATAGACGGGTAATGACTCTATGAGAGTTTGGGTTTACTTTGTATTTTTCCTTTAAGATGGTTTGGGAAAACTTTTTTAAGGAAATATGTTCTTTAATTGAAATCGAAAACTCTACTCATGAATGCAAGTAGTGCAATCATTTTAGATAAGTTACAAATATTGCATGAAAAGGGAAAATGCCGAAAGGGGAATGCTGGAGGTGAAGGTAGCACAGCGTTTTAGGTATTGAAGGGTTTGAGCCATCGCAAGTGAATCGACACACCTTCCAATTTTTCGGCATTGATGAGCTTGCAGTAACCACCCAATATAACATCTGCCACTAGATATGGCTCATCTTCCTTTTCTTTAGGCGGACCGGGTCGAGTGGCTATCTTCACTGTTATGTTTCCAACTTGAAACGAGGTCGTCTTGACTACTACATCTCCAATTTGAAACGGGTTTGAGTGTTGCGCAACCACTTGATTTTTGAACTCGTCATCTTTGACTGTGACATCTTCCAAGTTTTTGACAAAGCACTTGAAAGGCCCAACGTCACATTAACATCTCCTAATGACGCCTGGGTTGATAATCGGACTGAGTCCCCATGTCTGGACGAGAGGAGAGGTGACTGGGTGCAGAAAGGGTTGTTTAACCAGACTTACTTGTGTTCGGAATCTGCGGATGAACGTCGACGGGCTTTCTCCAGGCAATTGATTTACATTGGTAAGTTGTTGATAAGACAACATATGATCTTCAAAGTTGGACGGCTTGTTGGAAATTCTTTCGGGTATCGACATCGGCAGAGGGGATACTATTAACTTCGCTTTGTTGCCGTGTACCCATGCATGCCCCGGAATCATGTCGTAATTTGAGAGTTCTTTGACAATGTGGAATTTGCCATGTGTTAGAGTGTCTCCCACCTTGATTTCAAGGTTGATGTAGCCATATGCGTCCATCGCTTCTCCTTCCAAGTTTTTGACCACAGTTGGGGAATGGGTAGCCTCTTGCTTCGAAATTCCCGCAGCTCTCAGAGTTTTGATGGTAACGATGTTGAAGTCAGAGGCCGCGTCGATTAATGTGTTGTCGAGCTCGGCGTCCCTCAGATAAACCGTGGTCAGCAGTTCCCAGTTGTATTTTCCAGCACCGCTTCCCGAGAGAGTTTGGGGTTCTGGCGTGGTTTCTTCAATAGGAAAGAGTCGTTTGCCCGATACAACACGATTAAGGGATGTGAATATATCTTGACGCGGTGTATTGAAGAGATAGAGAATTTCGCACACATGTTGTATCATGGATTGCACAGTTTCGTGTACAGAGTCCCCAGAGACCATGCAACTCCTGCCTGGAAGTGGATCTCTGTGAACTCTTTCATTGTCCAGTCGAAGCTCCTCTGCTTATATCTTTTCTTTGAAGATATGCTTTAGATTATTGCAGTCACTGGTCGGGTGGTGGACAAATCTGTGGTAGCGGAAATATTTGGGGTTTGCCATTTCCGCTTCGGTTGGTGGGCGCCTGGTAGGAGGTAGCCTGATGGCATCGTGTTGGATCCACGTTTCCAAGAGTTCAATCAATTCCTATATTGGGAACGGGAAATCCAAGACATTTTCTCCAGCTTCTTGATGTCGCATGGGAGATTTAGCGGTGGTCTTCCGTGGCAGAACTGCCTGTCGTGCTGGCGCTGCGCTCTTGGATTTTTGTTCTGCCGCTGGAGCCTTCCTTTTTCCTCCTTCGTCTACCACGCTCACAGAGGAGGGACCAGCGTTGTATTGCTTATTGATGAGGCGTCTATTTCCTCGAGTTTCGCGTGTGTCCTCGCCTCTGGTTGGCCTGGTTCTTTCCAAAAAACCTGGTGTTGTTGTAGCCGACCGTTTCGCAGCTTCAGGAAGTTCAGAGAATGTTTGGAATCGCAGATTCTCTAGTAAGGCGCGGTAGATGGGAATCATGCCATTGATGCAAGAATTCACCAATTGATGTTCGGTCACGTTTGGGTCATGACAATCCAGTGCTTGAATTCTGAATCTTTTGACAAAATCATTCGGATGTTCGTTGTTTCGTTGGAACATCCTTCCTAGATCTGAGAAGGTAATTTGCTCAGACACAGAGAAGTACTTCTTGTAGAAAGCGATAACCATATCAGACCAGTTGGAGACGTTGTCTGGCGTAATGCTATTGTACCATGTGTATGCTCTTCCAGTAAGTGATTTCGAAAATTCCCTCAAACGGAGAACGTGATTGTATTCGTGCTCTCCCAGGGACTCCAAGAATTGAGAAACATGTTCACGCGCATTACCGATGCCGTCATACAGAGAGAATTGAGGGGAGAAGTACCCCATTGGAAGAGGGATTCTTTGTACTTCCGGAGGATACGGGGGTTGATGCTGATGCATGTCCATGGAATTGCTTTTGTCCCGGTTTAGGAGAAGTCGTTCCAAATATTCTCGCGTGACAAAATTGGACGGTTGATTTCTCTCTGCTGGAGTTCCTGGGCGAGTCTCTTCGTCTACAAAGGTGTGCCCTGTTGAGGTGCTGGCGCCAGGGGTATTGGAGGTGTTCCTCATTGGCTCTGGCTGGCGTGATTCTTGTGGTAGCCGTTCTGTTAGTGTCTTGAGAAAAACAAGTACCTCCTTCTGAGTTGAGGCCATGTCTGTTTGGGCTCTAGTGAGAACCTCCTGTCTTTCCATCAAATCAGCAATAGTAATATAGGATCGGCTTCCTCTGGCTCCTCCAGTTTCTCGTCCTGACGGCGGAGTAGCTGCGGCTCTGGTGATGGTTGGAGGTGTCATACTTGACGAAACATTGGGAGCGGCGGCAACGACTCTGGCTCTGGTGATTGGAGGTGTAACACCTGAAGGAGCATTTTCCGTGGCAGAGGCTCTGGCTCTGGTAATCGAAGGCGTAACGCCTGAAGGAACATTCTCCATGTTGCTAGTGTTGACAGGTGCCGTATTAACACCACTGGAAGGAACGTTAACACCGGGAATAATTTTAGCGCCAGTGTTCTCAGGGTTTCTTGCTGATCCGGACCTGATTTCTACCATCTTGAGATCGGGGTTGAAAGATAAAATCGGAAATTGAGAAATTGATATTGTAACCGAGAAATTAATCTCCCACTGTGGTCGCCAATTGTTTGTGGGTGAAAACTGTTTCTGTTGATTTCGGTAATTTCGTGTGTGTAGGTGAGAAACAAGTTTAAACCCTAAACAATGTACTGCACGGGAGAACTTTTGATTCGAGAAATCAATTTGTACAATCCTGGTCTAAACCAAGAAATAGTCGTTCCAGGCTTGCTTCGGTCACAAAGTGAAGGAGAAGGGCTGGTCTTGGGGAAGGAAGCGAAGAAAGTGTTGAGTCCAGAATAGTTGATTCAGGAAGTGTGGGTGTTTCATGACTTGTATCAGAAAGTTGAACTGGCTAGCTGAATGAAAATCTATCAGATGATTTCTGGATGTTGTATTATTCTCCTGACCAAAACTTGTTGTTCGGTGGAAAATAGGTGATACCTATTTATACAAGTCGCAACAAAACGTACCCTGGTCTCGTAGGAAGTGGAAACGATTGAGTGGTGGAAGAAGGGAGTAACGGGTAACGCCTGGAATTTATGTTTCCATAATGAAGGATACTTTTTACACCGTTACTTCTTGCCATTACTAACCGCCCCACTTTATGACACTTTCTGTAACGGGCGTATTGCACGCCGCACGCTGTAAAACGCCAGACCAATACCCTGATGAGTATCCCACAATTTGTGACATGTTTTGATGTCTCAAGTGTTTTCGTGGAAAACATGTAGCACTTTACTACGTGTGGCAAGTTTAAAATTGAGAGGCTTGCCGTAGGTAAATATCATATGTGATGGTAGGCTCGTTTTGGCTAGTCGCATAAACTTGTCACGAGCTGAACAGCTCGGTAGTGAATTTCGATGGCTGAGATTACATCTCATGAGGAAGAGTGGCCATTGATTATGGCCGCATCTTGTTGTATAGCGAAGTGGCGCCATTGGCGTAGTAGCGCCTGGTGGAGCCATGGCATAACGGCATGTTAGTGGCATGCCAATGGCGTAGTGGCACGCCAATAGCGTAGTCGCGGCATAGCGGCATGCTAGTAGCTTTGGCATGGTGGCATGCCAGTGGCCGTGGCATAGCGATATGCTAGTATCCGTGGCATAATGGTATGCCAGTAGTTGTGGCATGGTGGCATTCCAGTGGCCGTGGAATAGCGACATGCTAGTAGTCGTGCATAGCGGCATGCTAGTGGTCATGGCCTAGCGACATGCTAGTAGCTGTGGCATGGGGGCATGCCAGTAGATGTGGCATGGTGGCATGTCAGTGGTCATGGCGTAGCGGCATGCCGGTGTCCGTGGCGTAGCGGCATGCTAGCGGTCGTGGCATGGTGACATGGCAATAGCTGTGGCATGGTGGCATGCCAGTGGCCGCGGCGTTGTAGCATGGCCAAAGTTTAAGATTCGGCTCCGTGACTAAAGTTAAGGCTTGGCAGCATGTCCAAGGCTAAGGCTTGGCGGCATGGCCAAGGTTAAGGCTTGGCGCTGTGGCCAAGGCTAGGGTTTGGCGGCATGGCTAGTCTTGGAGGCATGGCCAAGGATAGGGCGTGGCGGCGTGGTCGCTCAAAAAGTTGCCACAAGCCTTTTATTTTGGTGGCAAACTTGGATGGCTGAGATTGCATCTCAGGAGGAAAGGTAGCCGTCGATCATGGCTACCTTTAATTGGTAGTAGCGCCTTTAACTTGCGCTAGCGGCATCGCGGTATGGCTGGCATGGATCGTGCATGCCTTAGGCGCGGTTGCGCCTGTAGCCATTGCCACTGTAATTTTGGCACGTTAGTGTGGAAATCTTGCCTAAATTAGGGTTTGGCTTGTCGAAACCCTAATTAGCCTATATGGAACGTCGCATGGGGTGAGTGGTCATGTTTGGCGCGTTTGGCATGTGCATCTGGCATGTGTGCCTGGTATGTGCGTTTGGCATGTTTGGCATGCTGCTTTGGCGTGCTGGTGCGTTTTTTGGAAACCAATTGGCTTTGCGGCCATCTGGCGCGGTTTCCTTCTTTTCAACACTGTGGCGAGTTTAAAGTAACCTGATTGGTTAATGTAAGAGGGCCAGCCAGGCATGGGCGTGGCTACACTTCTGTGTGAGTGTGGCAGTTTTAGAGCGACCTGATTGGTCGATGGGAAGTGGGACCGGCAAGCTAGGGCGTGGCTACACTTCCAATGCGTTGTGGCGGATTTAATCGCCTAGTTTGGCTAAGCACAGTTTTTCGACCAACGGGGTCCAGTGTACTGCGCGGGGCGCGAAACCTTAATTTTGCAAATTAGTCGGGTTTATGAGCTTTTTGTGAGTTATCACAATAATTGGATGGATTTTGTATGCTGCCACAAAAATCCTTATCTACAGAATGCAGTGTGCTTTCCGTCTGAGCATTTTGTGCGATGGCCTTAACTTTGGTACTTGGAGGTTCATGCTACTCCGCTGCGAGTGAACATAAATTCGTCATGCCATACCGATATTAAGGGTTCTGCCGGGGAACATAGCACAGGAAAGTACTCAGCGAGTCTTGTATTGGCGAGGTGCCGAAATTTATAGAGTGTGTTTGGGATGGTTGCTACATTCTCCAGTCTGGATAAATTTCATGTAAATATATCGAATGGCTCAATAAATATGTCGGTGGAGAGGTTATCACTCATGATACCGTTTTCTTGCAGAGTGATGTCGGATGCAAGGTTTTACGATTTTAGCCCTAAGCTAAAAACCACCATCAACAGTATGTAACTCCAGGTTACATAGACTTTTGGAATCAACAATTTGATCGCTTATATGACTTCACGACGGCTGTTCAGCCTTTGGTAAAAGACCCTCCCTCTGCTGAGATGATTTCTACTCGACCAAGATTGAAGTATCTCTCTGGTGATAAGCGGAAGACATCTACGAGGTGTTCACACGTATGTATCCTTCTTATAATCTTCATAAGGCCATGGTAATTGTATTTTGACCATTTCATCAATCTTTCACAGGACGGTCGTATCGTGAAACCTCGAATTGATGTAGACTTCTCGGAGACAGAAGCAATTGTTCACGGTGGAGAAGGTAGGAGCAAGAATTATAAGATGTTTCCTAACACCATAAAGTCCCCAGTGATTTCTTTGGTGAGTTGTCAATATTTCTTTCGCCGTGACTTATTCTCATCCGTGTAATTAGGATCACAAAACCAATGTTTTTTACTACATTACAGAACTTTGCTCCATCAAGTATTGACGATCTTCAATTTTTCGTTGGGCAAGCGGCTTCTGAGTTGAGTGTCGAAGAAGAAGATGTAAGTATTTCTCCACATCTCCAGTTATAACACTTTGTGAATAAAATCTTAATTGCTATAAATGTATCTAGGAGGATGTCACCATGGAAGTGGAGAGTACTGGTGATGTTCGTTCGTCTTCGAAGGATGATGATGAAGAAAATTCCCAAAACTCAAACCAAATGAAAGAGATGATGCTCTCAATGTTGACACGGCAATTCCGGTTCTTTGAACGCTTCAGAGACCACCCAAGTGATTATTTATCTTGTATTTAATTCATAAGATCATAAACTTTCTTATTTTTGGATGAATGAATAAGAATCCATGTGAATATACGAAATTTTTTGCCGAAATACGTCACCAGAAAATCCAGAATTCAGCCTTTTAGTAGAAATGTTGTAGAATCTTTGTCCGATGTCGGATTTTTACGGTCTACCCAAGTGTTCTTATGCCCAGAAAATTTCCAGGCCTTAGCAACGAAGCTTTTTAAGTTTTGAGCATGTTTAGAGGTCGAAATCGACGAAACAGTGAACTTCCAGGAGACTTTCAGAAAATTTTCAGCTGGCATGTAGTTTGATGTTTTGGCCACATCGTTTTACTCGTTCATCCAATCGCTATGAAATTTTGATATGTTGTAGACAACATCCTTATGAATATAATAGTATATAACTTAACCTTGGATTCTTCACCGATTTCTCCCAGTTTGTCATCTTATACAGGGAAGTGTAAAATCTCTTCAGATGAGCTTGTTGCAAAACGTGTTTTTATGACTTCCACGCTATTTGTTCATGTCTTGAATGCATAATGATGAACTTTGATGATTTTAGACCACTTACATGCTGGAGTTTATGATTCTCTTTGGTTTCCATGTTTAGATTGCTCTAATCTCATGTAATCTTCGTATTAGGTGTCAAATACCAAAGTTGAGAATGAAGGAGCCAATAATGATGACTCGAGCAACCCTGGGGTTATTGATGAAGAAACGAACATCTCTGCACTTAAAAGTCGTGAGGGAGTTGTTTCTGATGTTGTTAAAGAGACCGAGACTTCGATTGTTGTTGCTTCAGTGGCGGAAGAAGCCGAACCACGAGTAGAAGAAACTGAAGAAACTTTTGCATGACCGTAGAAGTTGCTCCAATAATTGAGAATCGTATAGTGGTGCATGAATATCTGAGTGCAGGAGTTGCTTTTGATCCTCCATTTGATGCATTACTCCCATACCATGAACTAGTTGGTGGATTCAGCGTTCCAATTGGATATGTCGGCTTGTACGAGAAGATATGGAGGAAATTTGGTCACATCATCGTTTCCAGAGATCCCAAGCGTGATTATTCTTTAACAATGCAAGTAATTGTTATATTGCGTGTTGTAAGTGATATATGCGCTAGGGCCAGAAATACTGTTACTCCAGATGTACTCTTTGATTGGGAGTTCAACTTGGAGAATTCTGAAAGACTTGGCTTCAACGTGAAGTGGCTTCGTAAGAAGATAAATGCTATCAAGGACTCATGCGAGAATAACATACCCTTTCCCAATGATGCTGTGATGGAGAAGGAAAAAAAGATTGCCAGGATGACTGAAGAGCTGAACATGGAGAAGGAAGCTTTACAAATCTTGAAGGATGCAAAGGAGCAAAAATCTTTCTTTGTTGATTTTATTTGATTTTCTTTCCATAATCTCTTGAACTTCTGAACTTCTGAGAGATGTGGGGTTTTATTTTTTGGTTTTGATTGGTTTTGGTTAAGTAGATGATTGAGGATTTTCTTTGGATTTGATAGAGATTTTCTTTAAGTAAACTGAATTTTGATAAATTGCTGAACTCAAATTACTGAATGCAAGTATTGCAAACATTTTTGAGGAAATTGAAATACAGTGAAAGAAAATCCTAAATGCCAAATTCGGGTATTTTGAGCGTTCATGCCTTGAACCCAAATACCTCAAAGATCCCATATCTTAGGCGTCGAATGCTTTGAGCCATGTTTCGTGTAGTATTGCCACATTCGCTTTGCCTTCCATGTTGATCAATCTGTAGTATCCACCAACAACATACTTAGAAATCATGAAAGGTCCTTCCCAGTTAGAATTCTTCGCAGAATGAAGATTACGTTTAGTTGCTTTGAAAATTAAATCTCCCTCCTGGAACTTGTTGGACTTGATTATCCGTGCCCTGAATATATTCTGTTGGTTTGGAATTCTTCGCGCAGTGGAATTCCATTTTGTCTAAGCCTTCCAATCTTGTGGCACATGTGGACATTCACGGAGGGGTGAGTATCTAGGATACAACTTATCTTGTTTAGCCATTATTTCAACGATGACTATATTAGTGAGATGCTCGATTCGGAGAGGTTCTGCATCCAACCACTTGGTGAAATATTGTTGTGGTGAGGTTATCCATTCATAGGATTTTTCAATAGCTAAGTTGTTGGTGGATTGAAGCCCTCGGACCCAAGCAGCATATTTGAAAGTTGATAATATGGATGTATGAGGAGGAATAAGACTTTCCTGAGTGTGGAACCTTTTGATGAAAGCATGTGCATTTTCTTCAGGTCTTTGTGTCAACTTCATCAAGGCTTTGACTTCCTTCAGATGCGGAGTATCCTCTACTTCTTACGAGCTTTCCTCAGCAGGGAAATATGCAATTGAAGACGCTGGAGTTACCTTTCCATCATGAATCCACGTAGTCCAAGGATCATATCGTATCCTGGATCTTCTCGGATTATGTAGAACTTGGTTTCTGTCCAGGTCGAGTTTTCTTTTATCTTGAGGCTGATGTATCCATAAGCATCTCTGTGCGACCCTTCATGATCCATGATTGAGACCGGAGTATGAATTGCTTCTTGTCGTGTGATACCAGCGGCTCTGAGAGTTTTCATAAGGATAACATTGACAGCAGTGCCAACATCAATCAACGCCCGTTTGAACTCATTTCCTTTGAGATGGACTGTGGTGAGAAGTCCCCAGCCGTACATTTCTTTGTCTGTTGCTGAAGGCTCAGGGAGTGTCTCCTGAATCAATAAACGCTTCCCTGACACGATGTGATTCAATGCAGCAAACATGTTTTTCCTTTGAGCCTTTGATAAGTACAGCAATTCACAGACATGATCGATTAAGGATTGAACTGCTTCCATAACGGGCGGTTCAGAGAGAGTGAAGGTTCTGACTGGGAGAGGGTCTCTGTGCACTCCTTCAGTCCCCAAGTTAAGTTCTCCTAATTCAACTTTTTCTTGGAATATGTGCTTCAAAATTCTGCAATCCTTCGTGGGATGATTGACGAACCTATGAAAGCGACATTAACGAGGATTTTCCATGTCTTCTTCAGTTGGTTCTTTCTTGACATATTAACTTGATGGCACCGTCTTGAACCCAGATATCCAATAATTCAATCACCTCTTCGATGTAAAAAGGGAAATAATGTGCTTCTTGACCAGCCCCTACGTGTTGGATAGGAGCTTGTGCATCTCAAGTTTGATTATCCTTCCTTTGTGCTTTCGAAGGGGTCAGAGAAGTATGCTTGCGCTGCGGCTCGGCTTTTCGTTTGCTCCCTTATGCAACAACATTTGCGGAAGTTTGGAGGTTGTACTGTTTGTTGATTAAACGTATGCTACCTCGAGTTTCTCGTGGTTCTTCAGCTTTCGTAGTTTTAGCTCTCACCAATAAAGCAGGTGCAGTAGTTGCATACCTCTTAGCCGCTTCATGAAGTTCTGAGAAAGTCTGGAACCTGAGATTTTCCAATAAATCCCTGTAGACTGGAATCATCCCATTGATGCACAAGTCCACGAGTTGTTGCTCGGTGACATTTGGATCATGACAGTCCAGATCTTGAACTCTGAACCTTTTCACATAATCATTAGGATGTCCATTGCTCCTTTGAAACATCCTTCCAAGATCAGAGAGGGTGATTTGCTCTGAAACGAAGAAATGTTTTATGTAGAAAGCCTTAACCATCTCTCCCCAACTTGCAATACTTCCTAGTGCGATATTGTTGTACCAGGTATATGCTCTGCCTTTCAGAGACTTTGAAAATTCTTTCAGATGGACAACATGCTTATGCACGTGTTCACCCAATGCTTCCAGAAATCGAGAAACATGTTCTCGAGCATTGCATGTTCCATCATAAAGGGTGAATGTGGAGAGGTATAACCTTTAGTCTGAGGAATCCTTTATGTAGCAGCAGGGTGTGGAGGTTGGTGACGGTGGACAGAGGTCGTCTTGTCTTTTCCACGATCCTCCAAAAGGCGTTCCAAGTCTTCACGAGTGATGAAACTGGACGGTTCTTTCACCGGTGGATTGTCTGCAGCCTTAGGGACTTCCTCATCATCTACTACATGGATCAGAGTGACTTCAGGATCAGCGTCTGAAGATGTTTCCTTAGGTTTTCCTTTCTCCTGCGTTCTCTCTGACATCTTGTCTGTGAGAGTCTTGAGATAATTTCATAACTCTTTCTGAGTTGCAGCCATGTCAATCTGATTCTTGGCAAGAGTCTCTTGCACCTTCATGAGATCACCTATGGTAGGCGGGTTTTCTCTGACTTCCTCAGGAGACCGGCCGAAGAGAGGATTGTTCCCGATGTTGGTTTGAGGAGGAGTGGTATCGCTAGTGCCGTTGTTAGGAGCCGGAGCAGTTTCTGGAGTACCTCTAGTATTGCTAGTGCTAGCATTGTTTGGGTTAGGGTTTGCAACTGAACCTGACCTAAGATCAACCATCTTTGTGAGAATTGAGATTGCAACCGAGAGAATGATCTCCCACTGTGGTCGCCAATCTGTAGATGGGGAAAAACGAGTTGCTGGTTTTTAAGGAATCGAGGAGACGACCGTGCGGAGGAAACTCCTTGAACCGAGCGAACTGTCTAACCTCACACAAAGCCAAAAAAGATCTAGTTGTACATAAGAATTTTTTTCATGAAGACCATGCAGATCAAACTCATTCTGGAAAATCTCAGTCTGTGCAAACTAACTCTGAGGTCAGGTCCGTATCTAATGTTCGTAGACTGGAGTTGTCAGATAAAGGGAATGCAGATAGTACTCAAGGAAAGTCTACTCAGTCCGTGCAAGATTTGGGAGTGCAGTCCGTGAAAAGTTTGGAGTCCGTGTTTCAACCTAATTTCGTGTCAAAAAAAACTTCTCAGGATATGAAGAATACTCAGCAACAGTCCGTAAACAAAAAGAATTCTGAAATTATGCTTATTCAGGCCGTGTCTACCAATCAGGGTTTGAATACAAATTTGGAAACTACTTCAAAGCATGGGTCCGTGTCCAAGCCAGTGGATGTTATTTCCGGGGCCAAACTGAATCAGGGTTTGTTAGAATTTGTGTCAAAGTCTGATGGAAGTATAGCTTCTAAGGAGTCTGATTCAACAAAATATGATTGGAAAATAGTAAAGGGTAAGATCTCCCCAAACAAAGGTACTCCTTTTGAATTTAAATCTTTTGCAACTCCTTTTGTGGATGAGATTTTTCAAACAGAATTAGTGGCGAATAACAAGTATGGTGCCCTAGAATCTGAGTTAGGCCTTGATAATCATACTAGTGAGGTTTTCTTGGAGGAGAAACAAGATGATTCTAGTGACTCAGATATTAGTATGGGTTCGAAATATTGGGGTGAAGTTGATGCTGATATTCTAGCAAGGAAGCAAGCTAGAAAAGTGGCCAAGCAAGCTGCCAAGATCATGGCTATGAGTTCAAAGTATAATGAGGAAAGTCCAAGCCGTGAACATAACAAGGATATTCAAGCAGGGTTGGAGGATAATGTTTTTGATATGGATAATATTTTGTCTAGGGAGGAACTAGAGGAGGCAAGTACTATTCAGATTGATGAAGTGCGTGCTAAATTCATTAGAGATCCAGTTTATAGACAAGACTATTTTAAGGGGGAAAAAGAGCAACTAGATAGAATGTCAACTAAGAAGAAATCTCAATATCCTATTAAGCTTGTTCCGGGTGGTAATTATGCTTCAGATGAAAATGAAGAGAATTGTGACTATGCTGAAACTTATGCTGATTATGAAGATGATTACAGAGAGACTTATGGTGACTATGATTTGACTCAAATTATTGCTGGTCTCATTCCCAAGAAGAAGAATTTTAGATTTGGAAATAAGGGGCGAAAATGTTTCTAATTTACCTAGATTTCTTCTTTATGTTGTTTTTAAGTGTTTAGGAGCTTATTTTATGTGTTTTAATTTTTTTTGCCCCTTTGGTTTATAGGGGTAGGGAGGCCTTGAGCCTCCCATTTTGTAATTCTTGTAATTACGTTTTTTTGCTTAATAAACCATTTTGACCTAGCAAAAAAAAAAAAAAAAGTCTAACCTCACACAGATGCACTGCAAAAAGGGAGTTTTTTGGATTCGAGAGATCAATCTGTAGGACTCCGGCCTAAACCAAGACAATGGTCGTTCCAGAGTCAATTCGGTCACAAGAGAGGATGAGTCGATCTGTAGGAGGGAAGCTGAGAAATTTGTGAGATCAATGGTGATCGAAATTGTAGATGTGTTGTGTATTCTGCGTGAAGAAATAAGATAAGTTATGATTGATTGAATTTGCTCTGTTGAGAGTAATTTTTCAGACGATGAGTTCGTGTGCTCTTGTTGTCTGTTTGACAAAAGAATGTCTTGTTTTTCAATCATGATTCAGAGACTTATTTATATTGCAATAATTTTAAACACCTTGATCCCATAAAGTGTGATAGTTGCTGGAGTCAAAGAGTGGGGAAGTGGAAATCGTGTTAAAACCAGTTGCTCATCGTGCAGAGACTTGGTTGATTTTCTACCCACTACTTTGCTAACTCCTCTAACTGCTTTCACGACTTGATCACATTCTCATCGTGTATGAACACGTGTTGTAGACCGCCAGACCAAAACCCTAGTTGATATCCCCTATGTGACACGATTGATGTCTCGTGATTTTAGTTAGTCAGTTGTGACTTGATGAGACGATGAGTCTTTGTATTGCTGAGTTGAACAAATGTTCTGGGACACATAAATTGAACGTGTCTGTTGAGATAGAGGTATAATTGTCGAATAAATGTTGATAGCTAAGGTGAACAAATATTGTTCACTTGATGAATTGTTGAATATTGATAGTTGAACCAATATTCCTTAGTATGAGCAAATATTACTCATGTGAGTGAATGTTGCTCGTTTGATGAATTATTGGTAACAAGACCAAATAAAATATTAATTTAAAATACTGGTGTTGATGGTGGCTTTTATTTCAGGGATAAAATTGTAAAACCCTGCATTTAATAGGTCGTCACTCTGCAAAGAGACAAAGCCATGTAAAAGTGATGAGTGTTCAACCTCTTCACTGGCACACTCATTGAGCAACTCAATATTTTCTCATGAAATTTACCCAGAATGGTGCATGTAGCAACAATCCCAGATATTCTGTAAATTTTGGCACCTTGCCTATATTCACTTAATATAAGTTTCTTTGAATGCTTTCTTTGCTATGTTCCCCGGCTAAACCCTTAATGTTGATATGGCATGACAATTTGTGTTCACTCACAACAGAGTAGCACGAATTTCCAAGTATCAAGGATAAGGTCTTTCCATAAGGTATTCAATCACAAAGCATGCTTATCTCTGGCAACGAACTTAAAAGAGCTCTGCGTCAACACATAGAATTCAATCAATTACAACTGACTAATTTGCAAAAGTTAGGGTTTTGCGCCTTGCGCAGTATATCAGACCTTGCTTGTCGAAATTAAGCCTATGAAAACTAGGTGATTAATCCGCCATGGATTAGTAGGTGCAAAATCTTGCTCAGAATCAGAAAACAAGGAGCGGCAGGATAGGAGCAGCAGCAAAGAGAGGCGTGGCCATGCCTTAAGCTAGCCGACGCCATTTTCCATTGGCCACGCCCCATCCTAAACTGGCCCTATTTCCCTCGACCAATCAGGTTGCCTTAAACTCACCACGCGCACATAAGTTGTGGCTGGGCCCATACTTGTCGGCCCCATTCCCATCGACCAATCAGGTCGCTCTAAAGCCGCCACACTCATGCCAGAAGTGTATCCACGCCCATGCTTGGCCGACCCTCTTTTCTGACCAATCAGGTTGCTCTAAACTTGCCACAGTGTTAAAAAGGGGGAAACTGCGCCAGATGGTCACGAAGCCAGTTGGCTTTCCAAAAACCGCGCCAACATGCAAAACGTGCCATGTTGCGCCAATGAGATGAGAGACATGCCAACATACCACTTTGTGGAAGCATGCCAAAACATGCCACAAGCCGTGTGGGACTCAAGAAGCCCTATGAATGGCTCCATATCATAGCTACCCACGACAATCCTTACCCCTGTGGTCGTTTCCACACCATGGCCTTGCTATAGTTCATTTGACACAGTTATGGCACCATTTGCACAAAAAGTGACGCCATGCCGCGTCCGCATGCCACACACACTAATTAGGGTTTCGGTATGCCAAACCCTAATTTAGGCAAAGTTGCTACGTCAACCAAGCCAAGTAACGTTCCCCAAAGCATTGGGATTGATGTGGCAACAAGGCCAATGTTTCCACGCCACATTTCGGGTCTAACACCAATGTGCCAAAATCTAGCGGCCATGGCTACGCCAGGCGCTACTTGCATCATCGTGCCACTGGCATGCGCCAGCTATGTCAGCCACGCCACCGTGCCGCAGCGCATGTGCTAATTAAGGTTTCGATACGCCAAGCCCTAGTTTAGCTAAAGTGGCCATGCCAACTAGGTTAAGTGATTCTCCTAAGGCCTTAAGTTTAACTTAGCAACAGGGACAATGTTTCCAGTGCCATATTTGGGACTAACACCAAAATGCCAAAACAGCTTCCACGGCTACGCCACTGGCATGCCGCTATGCCGGACGACACTATGTCAATGGCGCCACTTTGGTATACAACAAGATATGGACATAATCAATGACCATCCTTTCTCATAAGATGCAATCTCATCCATCCGAATTCGCCACCAAACTGACATACTTGTGGCAAGTTTTAGACGACCAGCCGCTTAAATCTCGTGGCCATGGCTACGCCAGGCGCCACTTATACCACTGTGCCACTGGCATGCACGAGCTATACCAGTCATGTCGCAGTGCCACTGGCATACACCAAAAACGCCACTGTGCCATCACCAGGGCCCAACAGAAGGTATCCATAATCAATGGCTACCCTTCCTCATGAGATGCAATCTCATCCATCCAAGTTCGCCACCGAACTGACGGACTTGTCGCAAGTTTTAGGCGACCAGCCAAGACGTGCCTAATAGCATCACATGCTATTCTCCTGCGACAATACTCTTGACTTTGACTTTCCGCACATAGCAACCTGCTACACGTTTTCCACGAAAACATTTGAGGCATCAAACATGTCACAAACTGGGGGAGACTCATCAGGGTATTGGTCTGGAGGTTTACAGCGTGCGGCGTGCAATACGCCCATTATAAGAAAGTGTCATGAAGTGGGACAATTAGTGGCGGCAATAAGTAACGGGTGTAAATGGATCCACTTCCTTCATCATGGAAGCATGGGTTTCTGACGGTTATACGTTACTCCACTCTTCCATCACCCAATCGTTCCCACTTCCTACGAGACCAGGGTACGTTTAAATATGACTTTTATAAATAGGGTTCACCTGTTTTTCCACCAGACAACAAGTTTTTTTGGTCGGCAACAACATAGTATCCAGAAATCACCAAGAACTGATAGCTTTTCACTCTGCAAGCCAGTTCCACTTTTTGATACAAGTCATAAAACAAGCCACATCTTCAGAATTAACCATTCTGGTCTCAACACTCTCTTTGCTTCCCTCCCTAAGACCAACCCTTTTCCTTCACTTTGTGACCGAAGCAAGCCTGGAATGGCCATTTCTTGGTTTAGGCCAGGATTGTACAGATTGATCTCTCGAATCAAAAGCACTCCCTTGCAATGCATTGTTTAGGGTTTAGTTTCGTTTCTCATCCACACACCCAAAATTACCAAAATCAGCAGAAACAATTTTCACCCACAAACAATTGGCGACCACAGTGGGAGATTAACACTCTCGGTTGCAACTCCAATTTCCAGAAGATGGTCGGTCTTAGAACTGAGTCCATGATCCCGAATTCCACTCAGACTCTGGCGAATGGCGATGTCTCTTCTCCCAACATAGAACCTAATGGAGCAGCCAATGAAGAAATTCCAAGGTTGGCCGATTGGCACGGGTTCAGGAGATCCACACAAGGAACATGGACCTGATGAAGGAGACGATAAACATCATACTCAACTTCCTTGTCATATTTACATCAGATTTGAGTGGTTCACCCGTCCCAGAAATTCCAACACTGGGGACTGACATCCCGAATGATCGTTCTCAGGTCAACAGATTCACCACCAATCAGAAACCAGTGAACCAGGAAGCAGCCGCGTTGGTGGAAAGTTTATGTGAACTTCTGCACCTTTCAAAAGACCAGCGAGCGGAGAAATTTACTGCGATTAATCAAATATCCCTAGACGCGTGTTTGGTTCCTTTACGCTCGAAGACTTCAAGAATATCAAAGATGTCCATCAACAATGTTACATTTACTGAAGACGACATGATGGCATAAGAAGGTCATAACCGGGCCCTACACGTCACTGCTCGCATCAAGGATTCGGAGTTCAAGAGGGCCCTCATCGACACGGGAGCGTCCTCCAATGTTATTACTCTCAGAACACTCAGGACAGCCAAGCAAAATTATACGGCAGCCTACCATGATGACAGATTTCGAAGGCAACCAAACCAGCACGTATGGATACATCAACCTGAATCTGTCAGTGGGACCAATCCAGTCGAAGGTAAAGTTCGAAGTAATCGAGAAGGAGCCAGACTACCACATGATACTGGGAAGACCGTGGCTCCACGATAATAGGATCATTCCTTTAATATATCACCAATGCCTAAAGACCATGTTGAATGAAGAAGTTATTCGCATTCCCGCGTCATTATCTCCTTATACACCAATCTTTGGTATGGAGATGTTCGAACCGAAGGAAAATTCGCGGGACTCGTCAGGCAAATTCCACTGCACTCCACTCCCGACATGGACGTCAATCGAAGAAGAGGACAGGCTCGCATCGCTGCACAAAGAGACCCAATATCGCGCCATCTCTCCAAAGGAAAAGCACGCCAATTTCCCCTCATCAAATGGAAGTATAGCTCACACTCATACCAAGCGGGAGCGGGCTTTTATTGCAAGTCGTGACAAAAAAGGGAAAACCGTATATCAGCGCCGCTGTTAGCAATTAGCAGGGGAGACTACCACCCAGTATCTCCGCCCAATGTAATGCAACCACAGCAGTGAGCCACAAGAGGAGGTGACGGATGCACCACGATAACTGCAGGATGGAACCAACTCCACGACAAGTGAACTCGAAGTTGTCAACAGCGGAAGCGAGGAATCTCCACGGCCTGTCTCCCTCATCTCAACTCTATGTGCCGACGAACGCGCAAAACTTGTGGACCTTCTTAAGGAATATCAAGATGTATTCGCGTGGACGTACTAGGAAATGCCTGGCTTGGATGAGAAACTGGTCACTCATCATCTACATATAATACCCGGATACAAACCGGTCAAACAATCTCCGAGAAAGTTCAGACACGATGTGGAAGAACAGATCAAGACGAAAATTAAAAAATTATTAGCCGCTGGTTTCATCAAACCCATTCACCATCCCAAATAAAATAAAGATGTACGAGCACGACGCAAGTAAGACAGCTTTTCGAACTCCTCTCGGAAACTTGTACTATACCGTGATGCCCTTCAGTTTGAAAAATGCTTGCGCCACCTACCAACGCGCCATGACCGCAATTTTCCATGATATGATGCATAAGCAAGTTGAAGACTACGTGGATGACATCGTGGTTAAGTCAAAAACCCGGGCGTCCCATACAGAGGTTCTGCGACAGGTGTTTGAAAGGTGTCGTGAATACAAACTAAAGATGAATCCTTTGAAGTGTGCCTTTGGCGTCTCTTCGGGCAAATTTCTAGGTTTCCAGGTGACCGCCGAGGGAATCAAAGTTGAACTAGCCAAAACCCAAGCCATCCTCACGATGCCACCTCCAAAAACTGCGAAAGAACTCCAGAGCTTCATGGGTAAGGTAAACTACATCCGGCGTTTTATACCGGGTTTAGCTTAGCTTGTTGCTTCATTCACCCCCTTGTTGAAGAAGGGGGCAAGTTTTGTTTGGACGACGCTACAAAAAGAGGATTTTCAGAAGATTCAACAGATATTGTCATCCCCAGCCGTCATGAAATCTCCTGTACAAGGAAGACCGTTGTGTGTCTACACTACTTTTAGTGATACTGTTGTAGGAGCTCTTCTCGCCCAAGAAGATGATGAAGGAATTGAGCATCCTATATACTACTTCAGTCGGACTTTGAGGGATTCCGAACTCAGATACCCTAAGGCAGAAAAAGCGTGCCTAGATCCGATTCATTCCATTCAGAAGTTTCGGCATTATCTGCTCTCAAACAAAGTGGTGCTGATATCTAAGTCTGATCCTGTGAAGTTATTGCTTTCAAAACCAGACCTGATAGGAAGGCCAGCCAAATGGCTCCTTCAAATGTCAGAGCTTGATATAACGTGTGCTTCCCCAAGAGCTATCAAAGGACAAGCGGTCGCAGATTTACTGGCAGCTTTTCCAGAAGAGGGTACCACAACACTGCACGAAGACCTTCCTGGAGAATTTCCGGAAATCTCTTTTTTCAAAGAAGAAGCGTGGGTACTATTTTTTGATGGCTCCGCCACCCCTAGCAATAATACCGGAGGAGCGGGCGTGGTTCTAGTATCCCCAATCGTTGAAGTTTTCTCGCATTCCTTCAAGCTAGACTTTCATTGCACCAACAATTCAGCAGAATATGAAGCCTTTCTCATAGGGTTGTCATTAGCCAAGCAAGCTGGAGCCACACGTCTGGAAATAAGGGGTGATTCTAAATTACTCGTTAACCAGATGAATGGAGTAACGAACTGAAAGAGGTGACGCTGGCCCCGTATAGATCCGAGGCGCAAAAGCTGCTAAATTACTTCGCTGACGCGACCATAACACATGTTGGCCGTAAAAACAACAGACATGTTGATTTCCTAGCCACATTAGCATCAACGCTGCAGTTCGGAGGTTTGGAAGAAACCCTGACGGTGGAAAGACGAACCTGTTGATGGTGGATTTTAGTTCAGGGCTAAAATTATAAAACCAGTATTTATTGTGCTGACATCCTGCAAAGGGTAAAGTCGTTTAACAAGTGAGGAGTACCTCTTCACTTGATTTATTCAAAGCAATTCAATAAATACACAAAATTCACCCAGGTGCATGTAGCAACAATCCAAATATTCTGTGAATTTTTAGCATTATTAATTAATGCATGATTTGCCTAGTATTTCCTGTGTTGTTCCTAGACGAACTCTAATTATTAGCATGACATGACGACTGAGTGTTCACTCTCAGCAGAGTAACATGAATCTCCAAGTGCCAATTTTGAGATATGCACGAAATACCCGTACAGGCTGCATCACTCTCTGACAAAGAGAATTTTGAATCGACGCCAAACAGCTCGATCGAATGTATTTAATTTCCTTAAGAAAAATCTGGACTGTCCATATCAGTCTCAGAAACGATCGCGGCCACACAAGTTGGCCGCGCAATTTAACAAGCCTAGCCAAACCTTGGCAAAGAATGGGCGATTGACGTGATGACCACCGGCGGGCCCACTTGTGCCCTAGCCGGTCGAACATCATACGAACACCTCTCAGCACCATCAAACGCCAACTCTAAGTAGGGTGGTCGTGCTGCTTTGTAGAGGTTCGATCGAACGTAGACTGTCAAGGGTAGTCTTAAAAACATCGCAACCGTACAACTTCGCAAGCGTGGTTGGACGGATTAGATCATCCCATGAATGATCAGGGAAGCGTCAATGCACACGTTGGCGGGACCACTTCTCCCCTACCCGGTTGGTTTTCTCACGGCAAAGCCATGGAGAAATGAAACGTTTGCTCGAAGTTGGCTGGCGTGATGCTTTAAAGGGTCGCGGAAATTCCACTAATGTCTTAAAACGATCACGACCATCCAAATTAGCCGGCATATTTGGATGGCTTAGATCACGCCTAGGACCATCAGGAAGGTGCACATATGTTCATCGTCAGCCAAACGTGGGCCCCACACGGTCGGTGAGAAGCATGGCTTTCCAAACCGTTTGGCAAAAGTCACGCGTGCTTGACCGTTTAAAAACCCTAATTAGGGTTTGCGGCGATGCATATCTGTCATAGTTCGATCGCGTCCATCCATCTTCGCCAGCCTAAACGGAGGGTGTAGATATAGACTCAAGAGGTCCCAAGGATACCGACGTGATCACCATGGGCCCACCTTTGTGTGTGACCGGCCGGCCTAGGCAGACTACGGTCCCGTGGCTCGAAACGCGCGCCAAAAGGTGGCATGCCACATGACCCTCTAACCCTTTGCGGCAATGAATCTATGTCGCAAATCGATCACGACCACTCATCTTTGCCGGTCAAATTGAGTGGCCTAGATAGAACTTCCATGGGACCGAGAGGTATATACACGCACAACAATGGCCGTCTCCACGCGTGACCGGTTGGTCGCACCAAAACAAGCACCCATGCTTGAATTCGATCAAGCCAAAGGGGATGTTGCGCACCTCTTTGAATTCCATCAACGGTCGCAAATAAGTGTCGTAAACCATCTCGTCCGTCCAACTTTGCTCGCTTGGTCGGACAACCCAGGTTAAAATCTAGGCGACCATAGAGGAACCTCGGTGATCATCGTCCGCCACTCTTCCACAGGGAGTGATCGACCAGGGGATGGCTCTCTCATGCGGCCTCCAATCGATCACTTGAAGATGGTTGGACGTGATGCTATTTTAAGACGCTTAATCCCCGACTTATTCGGTTAAGCTTTAAAATAGCGATGCTTCATACGTATTGATTGTTTTCGATGCATTACATGCATCGAGTATTTCACGATATTTCATGAATATCAATTTCTTAAATAACTTAGTTATTTAACTTAGCACCGTATGTTATTTCCTGCAGTGGGTCCCACGATCCACTCATTCGAGACATCAAGCATGTCACAAACTGGGGGATACTTACTGGGGTATTGGTCCGACGGTTTACAGCGTGCAGCGTGCAACGCGCCATTACGAGAACGTGTCAGGAAAAGGTGTACGGTTAACAGTGATGAGGGAAGTGGGCAAAGGTGTGATCGTGTGACAATCACCACTCATACACGACCCCACTACTCCATCACTTCACCTCCTCCACTTCCTACGAGAGATGAGGGTTGCGCTCCATGACTTGTATAAATAGGTCCTTCACCTATTTCCAATCAACACAAAAAAAACCAAGTGTTGTCATCAGTATCCAGAAAACACCCAGAACTGATAGCTTACATTATTGCAAGCCAGTTCAACATTCTAATACAAGTCATAAACAGCCAACACCTTCACAATCTCAACACCTTCTTCGCTTCCCTCCCTAAGATCAACCCCTTCTCCTTCACTTTGTGACCGAAGAAAATCTGGTACGACCATTTCTTGGTTTAGGCCAGAATTGTATAGATTGATCTCTCGAATCAAAAGCACTTCCGTGCAGTGCATTTGTTTAGGGTTTAGATTTGTTTCTCATCAACACACCCCAAATTACTAAAAACAGCAGAAACAGTTTTCACCCGTAAACAATCGGCGACCACAATAGGAGATTAATCTCTCGGTTGTGAAGTCAATTTCTTCAATACCCAATCCCATTTGGATGATTTCAAAATGGTTGGTCTTAGGACTCCCCCAACAATTTCAAATCCCGGTCGAAGTTCCTCCAATGAAGATACCCCTCTTTCCAACGGTGTATCTGATGGTGTAACCAGAGGAATCCCAACATTGATCGAGTTAGCACGGGTGCAGGAGATTCACACGAAGAACATGGACCTGATCAAAGAAACAATAAAAGACATACTCGATCTCCTCATCAAGATGACACCAGATATGAGTGGTTCTCCTGTCACTGAGATTTCTACACCGGGGACTGATCCTCGCAACGATCCTCCTCAAGTCAATAGTTTCACTATGAGTCAGAGGACGGTGGATCAGGAAGCGGATTCTCTAGTGGAAAGTTTATGCGAACTTTTACACCTCTCGAAGAATCAGCGGGCGGAGACGTTTGCTGCAATCAACCAAATAGCCCTGGACGTGCATTTGACTCCTTTACTTCCAGAAACCTCAAGAGCACCAGAGATGTCTGTGAATAATGTTACATTTACAGAAGAAGACATGATGGCGGAAGAAGGACACAACCGGGCACTACACGTTACTGCACGCATCAAGGATTCAGAGTTCAAGAGGGCCCTCATCGACACGGGAGCGTCTTCGAATGTGATTACTCTCAAAACACTCAGGACGGCCAAGGTTCGCCCAAGCAAGATCGTGCGACAGCCTGCCACGATGTTAGACTTTGAAGGAAACCAAACCAACATGTACGGGTATGTCAATCTGAATTTATCTGTAGGGCCCATTATGAAAAGCGTGGGTCTAACAACTCCACCCAATATTTCGCTTAGCAATCTGTATGGACTAACTCCGAAATACTTTGTTAGAGAATCAACTAGAAAGTCAGACTCAATCTAGATAAAAGTATCTCAAGGAGTTAATATCTCTCTCTTAATTGGATTTTTACTCAAGCTAAAAACAATAGCGAGTCTTTATCAAATACAAGGAATACTTGGACGGTACCAAAGACCCATGTCCAAGGATCAATCAATATCAATCAACAACCAAAGGTTGGATTTTCAATTGATGATCACGAACGCACAACCTGTATTATTTCAATTATATAAAATATAATGCGGAAAATAAATAACACAGACACCAGAAATTTTGTTAACGAGGAAACCGCAAATGCAGAAAAACCCCGGGACCTAGTCCGGATTGAATGCATACCGTATTAAGCCGCTATATACACTACCTTACTGCAAACTAACTTCGGACTGGATTATAGTTGAACCCCAATCAGTCTCCCACCGATCCAAGGTACAGTTGTACTCCTACGCCTCTGATCCCAGCAGGATACTGCGCACTTGATTCCCTTAGCTGATCTCACCCACAACCAAGAGTTGTTGCAACCCAAAATTACAGACTTGATAATAAACAGATCTGTCTGACACAGAAAAGTCTATCAAAGGATAAATTTGTCTCCCACAGATAAACCCTAGGTTTTGTTCCGTCTTTTGATATAAAATCAAGGTGAAAAGGAACCAATTGATAATCCGGTCTTATATTCCCGAAGAACAGCCTAGATTAATCTATCACCTCTCTACAATCCTTCCTGACTACACAAGTGGATTGTCGAGGAATCACAAACAGTGAGACGAAGATGTTTGTGACTTCTTTCTCTTGCCTATCGGAGAACTATCACGATCTCAAGCCAATCAATAGATTTTACTCGTACGATAGAAGATGCAAGATCATATCACACAACTAAGATAAAGTAGTATCGGTCTGGCTTCACAATCCCAATGAAGTCTTTAAGTCGTTAACCTGATTTTAGAGAAAAAAATCAAAAGTTAATGGAGATCGACTCTAGCGGGCGCACTACTAGCACACAGACGTGTGGGGATTAATTTTGCACAATGCTAGATGTCTCCTTTATATAGCCTTCAAATCAGGATTTTGCCTTAGTTACAAATAAATCCTTATTCACCGTTAGATGAAAACCTGATTTAGATTCAAGCTAATATTTCTCAACCGTTAGATCGAAAACTTAGCTTATCACACACACTTGGGTAGACGTTTACTGGGTTCGTGAAAACCATGCCCAAACGTGTACGTGTATGTTGGTTCAACATAGTAACCCAAAAGGTTAACCATATGAGCGTTTCATATTAACCTTGTTCTTCTTCACGATAACTAGTTCAATTGACTCAAATGAACTAGTTAAAGAGTTGTTCAATTGTTATGAGATCTTATGTAACTACATAAGACACAATTGAAACAAAGATGATTCGATTCGATTGAATCGGCTCATGAACATTATAGCCACGGTTTTCATAAAGCATTCCTTAGTAATTTAATGTTTCATGTTCAGAGCACATCTTTAGATCATAACCTCTTAAGTTCACAAACAAGTACGCGGACTTAAGTTAATCGGTTGAGTTTTCCAAACTCAGCAGAAATTCTCGGAAAGAGAACTTCCGCCAGTTCGCAAACTTAGCACACAAACGAGTTTTGGAAAATTCAGCAGAAATTCTCGGTCGAGAACTTCCGACAGTTCGCGGACTGAGTCTTCGGAATGGGTTCATGGACTTGGCAAGCCTTCACAATCCTCCCGATTTCTCTTGATTAACAAAGTTCTAAAACTTCGGTTCAAGGAATACATGGTTATGTAATCTAAACTCTCATTTCAATCATTCAGGTATTTTCAGAGGACGCTATGTAGCCGTTATTCACAGACCGATTCACGTCAGAGCAATTCTCAAAGCGATTGAAACTTTTCATGACTTTCGTCACTAGGTGAAGATAAACTTGATCAAAGCGAAACGATTTACCAACACACAATTTCGAGATAAAAGATAAGCAATGAATGCTCAACTCGAAATGACAAATGTGTATGATCTAGTCTATATAGCATACGACTTTTGTCTCATAAGAAGTATGAGATAGAAGAGATAGACTTTTGAGTGATAGATAAGTTCAAGTCTCCACATACCTTTTTGTTGATGAAGTTCCACGGTTCCTTGTATAGATCTTCGTCGTTGTATGATGAATCGCCATGAAGTCCTTGAGCTCAACTACATTTTTTTCTATCCTAGTCCGAGACTTAGCTATGTAGGCTAGAAATCAAGACTTATAGTTTTGATCACTAACATTGACTAACATGCTTGAGATAGCAACGCATGCGAGGTTGACCGATCTATGCTCTAACAATCTCCCCCTTTGTCAATTTTAGTGATAAAACTATTAATACATATGGAATACAAAAAAAGATAAACTTTAGTGGCTCCTATTCCATAGTCTAATCTTCAACGTTCCTTGAAATCTTCATCCTTCCAAGTACTCCAATGATCCCAAAGGTTGTAAGTTTAGCACCATCGTTGTTGAAGATCCATAGCTATAACAATGAGAGAAATCGAGATTCTCGATCATTATTATACAGTGTCATAGTATTATTATATAACATCAAAGTCCAATTGTTCACGACTTTAACAATAATACTACGGTGATATGTATTACTCACCCTTAGTCAATACTCCATATTGATCATGGAAACCACTCCCCCTTACACAATGATCCGAAAACCATATGTATTTGTAGTGTGAACTACAATATTCTCCCCCTTTTTGTCAATAAAATTGGCAAAGGTACAAGAATGGGATCATAATGAAATTTGCACAAGAGACATTTCATGACCAAAAGAAAAATACATACCAACTTAATTTAGATGCAATCTCATAGCCGAAGCTAACATCATTCATCAAGGAGTTTAAGATACAAGATAAACCCTATAAAATTCCACAGATGCACTCCCCGCAAGATATTACCATTAAGCACAAGTTCAAAAGAACTATCCCCCATTTGATGTCATTCCCGAAAGAACAACAAGAGAGACCTTAATTTCAAAAGCAAAGAAGGATTTTGAAACACTAAAGAGATACTAAAAAGATAACAAAAACAATCCTACAGAAACTGAACTGGAAAGTATCTACTAGGGTTTCAGACTCAATTTCCCAAAAGATAAGGATAATCATAGGGTCAAGAGTCAATGAAACATTTTAATGAACTAAAACAACACCAATAGACTGCCGCAAGTGTTGAAAAGTTGTAGTGTCTAAGGGTTTGGTGAGAATATCATCTAATTGTTGTTCGGAAGGCACAAATTCCATATTGATGATACAATTTTCATAAAGATCATGAATAAAATGGTACCTTATGTCGATGTGCTTTGTTCTTGAGTGCTCAAAAGGATTCTCAGTAATTCGAATCGCACTGGAGTTATCACAAAAGATTTTCATTATCCCAGTATCAATTCTGTAATCAGCAAGCATCTGTTTCATCCATAGGAGCTGAGTACAACATGATCCGGCAGCAATATATTCTGCTTCACATGTAGACATGGATTGAGAATTTTGCTTCTTGCTATGTCATGCTACAAGATTGATACCTACATAGTAGAAGCCCCCAGATGTACTTTTTTTGTCTTCTACACAACCTGCCCAATCAACATCAGAATAAGCAGAAAGATCAGCATTAGTATCAAAAGTGTACGAGAGACCATACCCAGCAGTGTGATTTATATATTGTATGATTCTCTTAACAGCTGCAAGATGAGATTCTTTTGGATCCGCCTGAAACCTGGCGCAACAACCAACACTGAAAGAAATATCAGGTCTAGTAGCTGTAAGAAACAAAAGGATGCCTATAATGGATCGATATAATTTTTGATCCACTTTTGCTCATTTCTCATCCCTGTGCAATTTACCAGTAGTAGGCATAGGTGTCAGCTTAGGAGATGACTTATCCAAACCAAATCTTGACACAAGATTACGTGCGTAATTCTCTTGGGATAAGTAAATACCCTCCTTATGTTCTTGAATCTGGAATCCTAGGAAAATTTTTAACTCACCAACGTTGCTCATTTCGAATTCTTTAGCAAGGAAGACTTGAAAGTCTTTTGCAAATTTTTCAGAGGTTGATCCCTAGATGATATCATCTACATAGATTTGAGCAATGACAACATCTTTCTCACTCCATTCGATAAACAATGTTGTATCAGCTCCTCCTCTTGAAAATAATTTTCTAATAAGAGAGGTAGTGAGTTCTCAAACCAGGATCTTGGTGCTTGTTTCAATCCATATAACGCCTTTTTGAGCTTCATCACATGATCAGGGAAATCAGGGTTTTCGAACCCTTTAGGTTGAGCAACATAGACTTCCTCTTTTAAAATTCCATTCAGAAACGCTGATTTTATGTCCATCTAAAACAACTTAATCTTGAGAAAGCAGGCATGGGCCAATAAAAGTCAAATGGACTCAAGACGTGCCACATGAGCAAAGGTTTCGTCAAAATCGATTCCTTCAATCTGTGAATATCCTTGAGCGACAAGTCTAGCTTTATTTCTGAAAATTGTGCCATACTCATAAGACCTGTTCTTGAATATCCATTTGGTACCAACAATATTGACATTTGGAGGAAAAGGTACACGTTCCCAGACATCTTGTCTTTCAAATTGATTTAACTCTTGATGCATTGCATTTACCCAAAAGGGATCTTTCAGAGCTTCATCAATATTCCTTGGTTCTAACTGCGAAAGATAACAACCAAAATTGCATATATTTTGAAGTTGACCTCTTGTTTTGGCTGTAGAATCCCTTCCCCCATTAATGCTGCTGGTTAAGATCCCTTTGAACCCAAAGATGTCGTGGAGGAACACGTACTTGTTCATCAGGAATGGCTTGATCAGTGCTCTTCTCCTCGTCACTAGAAATGTCAGGATCAGTAACAGTTGGGATAACTTCAACTGATTCTGGAATTTCTTTGACTTTCTCAATTGTCTCTGTTGGAGGCAATTCAGCAGGAGGACTATCTTGACGAAAGTTACTAATGTCGTCGATGATAACATTAGCACATTTCATCATGACTTGAGTTCTGAGATTAAAAACTCGAAAACCACGACTATAAGAAGCGTAGCCAAGAAAGATTCCTTCGTCACTTTTGGTGTCGAATTTCCCTTTCTGTTCTCGATCTTTCAGAATATAACACTTACTTCCAAAAACCCTGAGATAGTGTAGATTGGGTTTTCTTCCATACCATAACTCATAAAGAGTGTTAAGGGTTTTAGACCACAAATACACACGGTTGATCAAGTAACATGCTGTAAAGACATCTTCTCCCCAAAATCTTAAATGTAAGTTTTTGTTGTGGAGCATTACCCTGGCCATTTCCTGAATGTTCCTATTCTTTCTTTTAGCAACTCCATTAGCTTGAGGAGTAATTGGTGGTAAGTATTGTTGAATGATCCCCTGTTCGTCACAGAATTCAAATACCTTGGTGTCATTGAATTCAGTGCCACGATCGCTCCTAATTTTCTTTAGTTTGCAACCTTGTTCATTCTAGATCCTATTAACAATAATCTTGAACTCCCTCATGGTTTCATTATTATGAGATAGGAATGCAACCCAAGTGAATCTGGTGTAATCATATACCATAACTAAAGCATACTTCTTACCGGCAACAGTGGGTTGTTGAATTGGTCTGAAGAGATCCATATGAATTTAATCAAGTGGGGTTTAGTGAGAATATCTCGTGATGATTTGTGGTGAACTTTCGTTTGTTTACCCTTTTGACACGCACCACATACACCTTCAATCTTTGCATTGATTTTGGGAATGCCTCTAACAAGTTCTTTGTTAATGATCTTAGTTAGAAGGCGATAATTGATGTGACCAAAGCGCTCATGCCAAAGATGTGTAGATTCCACCTTCGTCAAATTGCAGCGGTTGCTATACTGAGTATCAAGAAGATAACAGTTGTTTTTACCACGAGTTCCTTGAAAGATTACCTTCCCGGATTTGTCAACAATGTCACATCCATTCGCATTGAAGACAACTCGATGGCCCTTGTCGCAAATTTGACTAATAGAAAGAAGATTAGCAGTCATACCTTTAACGTATACCACATCATGGATTTCTGGAACACCGGGTAGCTTGATCGTTCCCTTTTTGCTAATGTAGCAACAACTTCCATATCCGAACGTTACAGGACCTCCTTCGTAGTCAACCGATGATACAAACCAAGTGAAATCTCCTGTGATATGTCGACTACATCCACTATCAAGAAACCATTGAAAAGGATATGTATATCTTAAAGAAAAGGACACTCATACTACTAGTACTTCTCGATTTAGAGTTTCCTGGTAGAGTTGTATGAACTTTTAGAGAGTCATACAGTTTTTTAACTTTCTTACAAAGATTACTTGCAACATTAAGACTCTTTTGAAAGGACATACAAACTTGATGTATATGATCGGATGGACCACAACATGAGCCTATGCTTTGAAGATTGTCTGACTGGTTCCTTGTCATATCAGTTTTCTCAACATCCTGTCGTTCATTACTATCTGACTTATGACTTTTCATGAGAGAGGAACAACTGAGATTTTTCAACCTTTCAAGGGAAATATTTCCGGATATCAAATCCTTAAGAATTGCAATTTCAGCAACAAGAACATAGTTGATCCGGATTTGTTCATCCAACCCTTTTTGAAGAGATATCATTTTGTCAGACCTTTTTCTTGCGGTTGTTTTTCAAACCTGGTGAAGCGTTAATTGAGACTTTACAATCCATAGAGTCAGATCGCTACAAACACGGACTTGTTAGGTCTTAAACGTGTTTTCCTGCTCTGATACCAATTGAAAAAGCGGGGGTCTAACAACACCACCCAATATTTGGATTAGCAATCTGTATGGACTAACTCTGAAATACTTTGCTAGAGAATCAACTAGACAGTCAGACTCAATCTAGATAAAAGTATCTCAAGGAGTTAATATCTCTCTCTTGATTTAATTTTTACTCAAGCTAAAAACAATAGCGAGTCTTTATCAAATACAAGGAATACTTGGGCGGTACCAAAGACCAATGTCCAAGGATCAATCAATATCAATCAACAACCAAAGGTTGGATTTCCAATTGATGATCACGAACGCACAACCTATAGTATTTCAATTATATAAAATATAATGCGAAAAAGAAACAACACAGACACCAGAAATTTTGTTAACGAGGAAACCGCAAATGCAGAAAAAACCCCGGGACCTAGTCCAGAATGAATACACACTGTATTAAGCCGCTACAGACACTAGCCTACTGCAAACTAACTTCGGACTGGACTATAGTTGAACCCCAATCAGTATCCCACCAATCCAAGGTATAGTTGTACTCTTACGCCTTTGATCCCAGCAGGATACTGCGCACTTGATTCCCTTAGCTGATCTCACCCACAACCATGAGTTGCTGCAACCCAAAATCACAGACTTGATAATAAACAGATCTGTCTGACACAGAAAAGTCTATCAAAGGATAAATTTGTCTCCCACAGATAAACCCTAAGTTTTGCTCAGTCTTTTGATATAAAATCAAGGTGAACAGGAACCAATTGATAATCCGGTCTTATATTCCCGAAGAATAGCCTAGATTAATCAATCACCTCTCTACAATCCTTCCTGACTACACAAGCGGATTGTCGAGGAATCACAAACAGTGAGACGAAGATGTTTGTGACTTCTTTATCTTGCCTATCAGAGAACTATCATGATCTCAAGCCAATAAATCGATTGTACTCGTACGATAGAAGATGCAAGATCAGATCACACAACTACGATAAAGTAGTATCGGTCTGGCTTCACAATCCCAATGAAGTCTTTAAGTCGTTAACCCTATTTTAGAGAAGAAAATCAAAGGTTAATGGAGATCGACTCTAGCGGGCGCACTAGTAGCACACAGACGTGTGGGGATTAATTTTTCACAATGCTATATGTCTCCTTTATATAGCCTTCAAATCAGGATTTTTCCTTAGTTACAAAGCAATCCTTATTCACCGTTAGATGAAAACCTGATTTAGATTCAAGCTAATATTTCTCAACCGTTAGATCGAAAACTTAGCTTGTCACACACACCTGGGTAGACGTTTACTGGGTTCGTGAAAACCATTCCCAAACGTGTACGTGTATGTTGGTTCAACATAGTAACCCAGAAGGTTAACCATATGAGCATTTCATATTAATCTTGTTCTTCTTCACCTTAACTAGTTCAATTGACTCAAATGAACTAGTTAAAGAGTTGTTCAATTGATATGAGATCTTATGTAACTACACAAGACACAATTGAAACAAAGATGATTCGATTCGATTGAATCGGCTCATGAAAATTATAGCCACGGTTTGAATAAAGTATTCCTTAGTAATTTAATGTTTCATGTTCAGAGAACATCTTTAGATCATGACCTCTTAAGTTCACAAATAAGTTCGCGGACTTAAGTTAATCGGTTGAGTTTTCCAAACTCAGCAGAAATTCTCGGAAAGAGAACTTCCGCCAGTTCGCGGACTGGGCTCGCGGACTGAGTTCGCGGACTTAGCACACAAACGAGTTTTGGATAATCCAGCAGAAATTCTCGGTCGAGAACTTCCGACAGTTCGCGGACTTGGCAAGCCAATTCCACAATCCTCCCGATTTCTCTTGATCAACAAAGTTCGAAAACTTCGGTTCAAGGAATACATGGTTATGTAATCTAAACTCTCATTTCAATCATTGAGACATTCTCAGGGGATGCTATGTAGCCGTTATTCACAGACCGATTCACGTTAGAGCAATTCTCAAAGCGATTGAAACTTTTCATGACTTTCGTCACTAGGTGAAGCTAAACTTGATCAAAGCGAAACGCTTTACCAACACACGATTTCGAGATAAAAGATAAGCAATGAATGCTCAGCTCGAAATGTCAAATGTGTATGATCTAGTCTATATAGCATACGACTTTTGTCTCATAAGAAGTAGGAGATAGAAGAGATAGACTTTTGAGTGATAGATAAGTTCAAGTCTCCACATACCTTTTTGTTGATGAAGTTCCATGGTTCCTTGTATAGATCTTCTTCGTTGTATGATGAATCGCCATGAAGTCCTTGACCTCAACTACACTTTTCTATCCTAGTCCGAGACTTAGATATGTAGGCTAGAAATCAAGACTTATAGTTTTGATCACTAACATTGACAAATATGCTTGAGATAGCAACGCATGCGAGGTTGACCGAGCTATGCTCTAACAATCTCCCCCTTTGTCAATTTTAGTGACAAAACTACTAATACATATGGAATAAAAAAAAGATAAACTTTAGTGGCTCCTATTCCATAGTATAATCTTCAACGTTCCTTGAAATCTTCGTCCTTCCAAGTACTCCAATGATCCCAAAGGTTGTAAGTTTAGCACCGTCGTTGTTGAAGATCCGGAGCTATAACAATGAGAGAAATCGAGATTCTCGATCATTATTATACAGTGTCATAGTATTATTATATAACATCAAAGTCCAATTGTATCACGACTTTAACAATAATACTAAGGTGATATGTATTACTCCCCCTTAGTCAATACTCCATCTCGATCATGGAAACCACTCCCCCTTACACAATGATCCGAAAACCATATGTATTTGTAGTGTGAACTACAATATTTCTCCCCCTTTTTGTCAATAAAATTAGCAAAGGTACAAGAATGGGATCATAATGAAATTTACACAAGAGACATTTCATGACTAAAAGAAAAATACATACCAACTTAATTTAGATGCAATCTCATAGCCGAAGCTAACAACATTCATCAAGGAGTTTAAGATACAAGATAAACCCTATAAAATTCCACAGATGCACTCCCCGCAAGATATTACCATTAAGCACAAGTTCAAAAGAACTCTCCCCCATTTGATGTCATTCCCGAAAGAGCAACAAGAGCGACCTTAATTTCAAAATAAAAGAAGGATTTTGAAACAGTAAAGAGATACTAAATAGATAACAACAACACTCCTACAGAAACTGAACTGGAAAGTATCTACTAGGGTTTCAGACTCAATTTCCCAAAAGATAAGGATAAGAATAGGGTCAAGAGTCAATGAAACATTTTAATGAACTAAAACAACACCAATAGACTGCCGCAAGTGTTGAAAAGTTGCAGTGTCTAAGGGTTTGGTGAGAATATCATCCAATTGTTGTTCGGAAGGCACAAATTCCATATTGATGATACCATTTTCATAAAGATCATGAATAAATTGGTACCTTATGTCGATGTGCTTTGTTCTTGAGTGCTCAACAGAATTCTCAGTAATTCGAATCGCACTGGAGTTATCACAAAAGATTTTCATTATCCCAGTATCAATTCCGTAATCAGCAAGCATCTGTTTCATCCATAGGAGCTGAGTACAACATGATCCGGCAGCAATATATTCTGCTTCACATGTAGACATGGATTGAGAATTTTGCTTCTTGCTATGTCATGCTACAAGATTGATACCTACATAGTAGAAGCCCCAGATGTACTTTTTTTGTCTTCTACACAACCTGCCCAATCAGCATCAGAATAAGCAGAAAGATCAGCATTAGTATCAAAAGTGTACGAGAGACCATACCCAGCAGTGTGATTTATATATCGTATGATTCTCTTCAAAGCTTCAAGATGAGATTCTTTTGGATCCGCCTGAAACCTGGCGCAACAACCAACACTGAAAGAAATATCAGGTCTATTAGCTGTAAGAAACAAAAGGATACCTATAATGGATCGATATAATTTTTGATCCACTTTTGCTCATTTCTCATCCCTGTGCAATTTACCAGTAGTAGGCATAGGTGTCAGCTTAGGAGATGACTTATCCAAACCAAATCTTGACACAAGATTACGTGCGTAATTCTCTTGGGATAAGTAAATACCCTCCTTATGTTCTTGAATCTGGAATCCTAAGAAAAATTTTAACTCACCAACATTGCTCATTTCGAATTCTTTAGCAAGGAAGACTTGAAAGTCTTTTGCAAATTTTTCAGAGGTTGATCCCTAGATGATATCATCTACATAGATTTGAGCAATGACAACATCTTTCTCACTCCATTCGGTAAACAATGTTGTATCATCTCCTCTCTTGAAAATCATTTTCTAATAAGAGAGGTAGTGAGTTCTCAAACCAGGCTCTTGGTGCTTGTTTCAATCCATATAATGCCTTTTTGAGCTTCATCACATGATCAGTGAAATCAGGGTTTTCGAACCCTTTAGGTTGAGCAATATAGACTTCCTCTTTTAAAATTCCATTCAGAAACGCTGATTTTATGTCCATCTAAAACAACTTAATCTTGAGAAAGCAGGCATGGGCCAATAAAAGTCAAATGGACTCAAGACGTGCCACAGGAACAAAGGTTTCGTCAAAATCGATTCCTTCAATCTGTGAATATCCTTGAGCGACAAGTCTAGCTTTATTTCTGACAATTGTGCCATACTCATAAGACTTGTTCTTGAATATCCATTTGGTACCAACAATATTGACATTTGGAGGAAAAGGTACACGTTCCCAGACATCGTTTCTTTCAAATTTATTTAACTCTTGATGCATTGCATTTACCCAAAAGGGATCTTTCAGAGCTTCATCAATATTCCTTGGTTCTAACTGCGAAAGATAAGAACCAAAATTGCATATATTTTGAAGTTGACCTCTTGTTTTGGCTGTAGAATCCCTTCCCCCAATAATGCTGTTGGGGTCATGATCCCTTTGAACCCAAAGATGTCATGGAGGAACACGTACTTGTTCATCAGGATTATCTTGATCAGTGCTCTTCTCCTCGTCACTAGAAATGTCAGGATCAGTAACAGTTGGGATAACTTCAACTGATTCTGGAATTTCTTTGACTTTTTCATTTGTCTCTGTTGGAGGCAATTCCGCAGGAGGACTATCTTGACGAAAGTTACTAATGTCGTCGATGATAACATTAGCAGATTCCATCATGACTTGAGTTCTGAGATTAAAAACTCGAAAACCACAACTATCAGAAGCGTAGCCAAGAAAGATTTCTTCGTCAATTTTGGTGTCGAATTTCCCTTTGTGTTCTAGATCTTTCAGAATATAGCACTTACTTCCAAAAACCCTGAGATAGTGTAGATTGGGTTTTCTTCCATACCATAACTCATAAGGGGTGTTAAGGTTTTTAGACCGCAAATACACACGGTTGATCAAGTAACATGCTGTAAAGACAGCTTCTCCCCAAAATCTTAAAGGTAAGTTTTTTTTGTGGAGCATTACCCTGGCCATTTCCTGAATGTTCCCATTCTTTCTTTCAGCAACTCCATTAGCTTGAGGAGTAATTGGTGGTGAGTATTGTTGAATGATCCTCTGTTTGTCACAGAATTTGAATACCTTGGTGTCTTTGAATTCAGTGCCACCGTTCTTAATTTTCTTTATTTTGCGACCTTGTTCGTTCTGGATCCTTTTAACAATAATCTTGGATTCACTCAGGGTTTCATTCTTATGAGATAGGAATGCAACCCAAGTGAATCTGGTGTAATCATCTACCATAACTAAAGCATATTTCTTACCGGCAACAATGGGTTGTTGAATTGGTCCGAAGAGATCCATATGATTAAATCAAGTGGGGATTTAGTGAGAATATCTCGTGATGATTTGTGGTGAAGTTTCGTTTGCTTACCCTTTTGACAGGCACCACATACACCTTCAATCTTTGCATTGATTTTGGGAATGCCTCTAACAAGGTTTTTGTTATTGATCTTAGTTAGAAGGCGATAATTGATGTGACCAAAGTGCTCATGCCAAAGATGTGTAGATTCCACCTTAGTCAAATTGCAGCGGTTGCTAAACTGAGTATCAAGAAGATAACAGTTGTTTTTACCACGATTTCCTTGAAACATTACCTTCCCGGATTTGTCAACAATGTCACATCCATTCGCATTGAAGACAACTCGATGGCCCTTGTCGCAAATTTGACTAATAGAATTAAGATTAGCAGTCATACCTTTAACGTACACCACTTCATGGAATTCTGGAACACCGGGTAGCTTGATCGTTCCTTTTTTGCTAATGTAGCAACAACTTCCATATCCGAACGTTACAGAACCTCCTTCGTAGTCAACCGATGATACAAACCAGGTGAGATCTCCTGTCATATGTCGACTACATCCACTATCAAGAAACCACTGAAAAGGAGATGTAGATCTTAAAGCAAAGGGACCCATACTACTAGTACTTCTCCATTTTAAGATTCCTAGTAGAGTTGTATGAACTTTTAGAGAGTCATACAGTTGTTTAGCTTTCTAACAAAGATTACTTGCAACATTAAGACTCTTTTGAAAGAACATACAAACTTGCTGAAATATGATCGGATGGACCACAACATGAGCCTATGCTTTGAAGATTGTCTGACTGGTTCCTTGTCATATCAGTTTTCTCAACATCCTGTCGTTGATTACTATCTGACTTATGACTTTTCAAGAGAGAGGAATAACTGAGATTTTTCAACCTTTCAAGGGAAGTATTTCCGGATATCAAATCCTTAAGAATTGCAATTCAGAAACAAGACCATAGTTGATCCGGATTTGTTCATCCAACCCTTTTTGAAGAGATATCAGTTTTTCAGACCTTTTATTGCGGTTGTTTTTCAAACCTGGTGAAGCGTTAATTGAGACTTTATAATCCATAGAGTCAGATCGCTACTGCAAACTAACTTCGTACTGGACTATAGTTGAACCCCAATCAGTCTCCCACCGGTCCAAGATACAGTTGTACTCCTACACCTCTGATCCCAGCAGGATACTGCGCACTTGATTCCCTTAGATGATCTCACCCACAACCAAGAGTTTCTGCAACCCAAAATCACAGACTTGATAATAAACAGATCTGTCTCACACAGAAAAGTCTATCAAATGATAAATCTGTCTCCCACAGATAAACCCTAGGTTTTGTTCGGTCTTTTGATATAAAATCAAGGTGAACAGGAACCAATTGATAATCCGGTCTTGTATTCCCGAATAACATCCTAGATTAATCAACCACCTCTCTACAATCCTTCCTGACTACACAAGCGGATTGTCGAGGAATCACAAACAGTGAGACGAAGATGTTTGTGACTTCTTTATCTTGCCTATCGGATAACTATCACGATATCAATCCAATCAATCGATTGTACTCGTACGATAGAAGATGCAAGATCAGATCACACAACTACGATAAAGTAGTATCGGTCTGGCTTCACAATCCCAATGAAGTCTTCAAGTCGTTAACCTGATTTTAGAGAAGAAAATCAAAGGTTAATGGAGATCGACTCTAGCGGGCGCACTAGTAGCACACAGACGTGTGGGTATTAATTTTGCACAATGCTAGATGTCTCCTTTATATAGCCTTCAAATCAGGATTTTGCTTTAGATACAAAGAAATCCTTATTTACCGTTAGATGAAAACCTGATTTAGATTCAAGCTAATATTTCTCAACCGTTAGATCGAAAACTTAGCTTGTCACACACACTTGGGTAAACGTTTACTGGGTTCGTGAAAACCATGCCCAAACGTGTACCTGTATGTTGGTTCAACATAGTAACCCAAAAGGTTAACCATATGAGCATTTCATATTAACCTTGTTCTTCTTCACCATAAATAGTTCAATTGACTCAAATGAACTAGTTAAAGAGTTGTTCAATTGATATGAGATATTATGTAACTACACAAGACACAATTGAAACAAAGATGATTCGATTCGATTGAATCGGCTCATGAACATTTTAGCCATGGTTTGAATAAAGCATTCCTTAGTAATTTAATGTTTCATGTTCAGAGAACATCTTTAGATCATAACCTCTTAAGTTCAAAAATAAGTTCGCGGACTTAAGTTAATCGGTTGAGTTTTCCAAACTCAGCAGAAATTCTCGGAAAGAGAACTTCCGCCAGTTGCGGATTGAGTTCGCGGACTTAGCACAGAAACGAGTTTTGGAAAATCCAGCAGAAATTCTCGGTCGAGAACTTCTGACAGTTCGCGGATTGAGTCTGCGGACTGGGTTCGCGGACTTGGCAAGCCAATTCCAAAATCCTCCCGATTTCTCTTGATCAACAAAGTTCAAAAACTTCGGTTCAAGGAATACATGGTTATGTAATCTAAACTCTCATTTCAATCATTGAGACATTCTCAGAGGACGCTATGTAGCCGTTATTCACAGACCGATTCTCGTCGGAGCAATTCTCAAAGCGATTGAAACTTTTCATGACTTTTGTCACTAGGTAAAAATAAACTTGATCAAAGCGAAACGCTTTACCAACACACGATTTCGAGATAAAAGATAAGCAATGAATGCTCAGTTCGAAATGTCAAATGTGTATGATCTAGTCTATATAGCATACCACTTTTGTCTCATAAGAAGTAGGAGATAGAAGAGATAGACTTTTGAATGATAGATAAGTTCAAGTCTCCACATACCTTTTTGTTGATGAAGTTCCACGGTTCCTTGTATAGATCTTCGTTGTTGTATGATGAATCACCATGAAGTCCTTGAGCTCAACTACACTTTTCTATCCTAGTCCGAGACTTAGCTATGTAGTCTAGAAATCAATACTTATAGTTTTGATCACTAACATTGAAAAACATGCTTGAGATAGAAATGCATGAGAGGTTGACCGAGCTATGCTCTAACACATTCAGTCAAAGGTGAAATTCGAAGTCATAGAAAAGGATCCGGACTACCATATGCTACTAGGCAGACCGTGGCTTCATGACAATAGGATTTTCCCTTCGACGTATCATCAGTTCCTGAAGACTATGATGAATAAAGAAGTCGTTCGTATTCCTGCATCGTTGTATCCTTACGCAGTCGTTCGTATTCCTGCATCGTTGTGGAGTGGAATTGTTTGAACAAGTCATAAAAAGCCAACACCTTCACAATCCCAACACCTTCTTCGCTTCCCTCCCTAAGATCAACCCCTTCTCCTTCACTTTGTGACCGAAGCAAATCTGGAACGACCATTTCTTGGTTTAGGCCAGAATTATATAGATTGATCTTTCGAATCAAAAGCACTCCCGTGCAGTGCATTTGTTTAGGGTTTAGATTCGTTTCTCATCAACACACCCCAAATTACCAAAAACAGCAGAAACAGTTTTCACCCATAAACAGAACCCTGGCATCAACATGGATTTCACAATCTAATGAGACTGAAGCCGGCGACTGGAGAACACCGATTATTCAAGAACTTAACAGCTCGCTTTCCCAAGGAAAGTTCAGTCTCAAAACCTTAAAAACTTCTTCAGGCTTCATGGGATGTTGTACCGCCGGAACCCAGGTGGTTCCCTGTCAAAATTCCTCGGAGATGAAGAGGCACAACAACAGCTTAACCGTATTCATAGCGAAATTTGCGGACAGACGTTGGTGGTAACACTTTATCATCATCTGCAACGCCTTGGCTACTACTGGCCAAAAATGGAGGCTCAATCTCGATTGCTCCAAGGATATTGCTCCAATTGCCAAGCACCGCCGCATCAATTGGAAGTTTTCAATGTTGACCAGGCTGGGGACTGGAAAAAGCCGTACATCAGTTATTTTCGCAACGACGTACTCCTTACAAGCAAGAAAGACGCAACCAAAGTGAAGCAAAGATCCAAGAGATTCATACTCCATGAAGGAATCATGTATCGTAAAAGTTTTGGAGGAGATTTATTACGATCCCTGGGCTAGGTAGAAATCCCAATCATGCTGAAAGAAATACACGAAGGTGAGCACCAAGGAAAAAAGAAGTTGTTTTTCCAAATACACGAGCAATACTATTGGCCGACCATGTAGGACGATGCGGCAACTTTTGTTCAAAGATGCCACAAATATCAAATTCATGGAAATCTTATCCACGCACCTTCTACTCCCCTGCATTCGGTAAGTAGTCCGTGGCCGTTTTATATCTGGGGACTCGACATCATTGGGAAGATCAGCCTGCCGTCATCAAAACAACATGAGTATATAATAACTGCAACAGAGAATTTCACCAAATGGGTCGAAGCCATCCCTTTACGAGGGACTACTGGAGCCACAATTGCAGCGTTCATTAAGGAATATATCATTTGTCGTTTCGGCGTGCCTAAACACATTATCACCGACAACGGCACTCCTTTCGCCAACAAGCAAGTACGGGAATTACTTGAAGAATATGGAACTAAACAAGTCTTCTCCACCATTTACTACCCCCAAGGGAATGGGCAGGCCGAAAGCACCAACAAGACTCTAATTCTAATCCTCAGCCGGACAGTGCACGATAACCCTCGGACATGGCACGAACAACTGCCAATGGCGCTTTGGGCATATCGGACATCACCAAGGAGCTCTACTGGCGCCTCCCCCTATTCTCTCGTCTACGGCACATACGTCATTCTCCCAGAAGAAATTAAAATCCCATCGGCTAGGATTGCCAAGGAAAGTGGAGTCCAATGGAATGGAGTCGAAACATCGAATGCCAGGGTAGCGGAGCTAGACACTTTGGATTCCAGAAGAGCTAAAGCAGAAGATCACGCACAAGCATACAGAAATAGAATTTCCCGAGCATATGACAAAGCTGTGAAACCTCGAGTTTTTCAAGTAGGGGATCTGGTGTTGAAGACCGCCAAACACATCCAACAAGACATGTTAGCACCAAAATTCTCCCCAAAATGGGAAGGGCCTTATGTGGTCACCAAAGCGTATAACAGTGGATACTACAAGGTCATCAAGGAAGATGGAGGCAAACTGGAAGCAGTCATCAATGGAAAATGGCTCAAGGCATACTACGCCTAACTATTACTCCACCCCTCGCCGTCTCATAGCACGGCTAGCCAGGCATTTTTCTGTTTCCTTCACGTCCCAGTTATCAAATTTCATTTAATCGAAGCATATTAATGAAAATTCTCTTATTTATCCAAAACCAATACAAAAAAAATACATTCGAGACCCATAAGGAAAACCAGGTGTCTTACAACTACATAACTCAGAAAAGCCCATCCAATAGATTGTAGTTCCTTGAAAGCATCATCTTCAACCTGTTTTGATATCTTTCAATCCTACTCTTCAAGTCCTGGATTGCCTTTTCCACCTTTTGGTATACCACGGTCAGAGCCTTCTCCTCTTCCAAAATGGCTTTTGTGGCAGGAACGACGTTGGCAAGGATACCGAATCTATCAACCTTCACAATGTCAAGGCGATGCCGCAGCCAACTTACGTTAAACTCAAGGGATTCAAGGTAGACACCATGTTTTCCCACTTTTCAATAGTTGATTCCGTGACGTCGCGGATGGATGTGCCTTCCATTTCAACAATCATCGGCAGGAGACAGTTCACTGTGGTAACCAAGGTAGACGAGCAATGTTGCACCATGTTCCTGGTGGCAATATGGCCATATCTTCTCCATATTTTCGTGTACAGAGTCACGAATTCCTTTCGCACTAGGAATCCACCAACGTTTCGGTAGCTAGAAGATAAACTCTTCATGCGGATTTCGAATGACAAACCTGCATTGGGATATTCATGGCAAGAAATACCCAAATAAGCACTTTCCAGATCTGCAGCGCTTGGTGTGCTCGGATTCGAAGGAAGGGGGTGGTCAGATCATCATCATCGACAACGGTGACACATGTTCCAGATAAATATCTCTGCACAAAAGACACTTTTCCTTAATTTTATACTATTTTCATGATTTTAGGGAAATACCATGAAATCAAGGAGTTTGTTGAAATAAAAGAGTTTTCCTTAAAGTGAAGGAGTTTCCATGAGATGAAGGAAAAGATGATAATAATAATAAAATAAGGGGCATGTGGGACCGTCCATGGCTAGGGCATGGTCGGCCGGCTAGTGGCCCAGTCCCGTGAGTCTTCCCTAATTTTATATTATTTTCATGATTTGAAGGAAATATCATGAAATAAAGGAGTTTTCATAAGATGAAGGAAATAATAATAAAATAATAAGGAATCATGAGGTGTGGGACCGGCCAAAACTAGGGCATAGCCGGCCGGCTAGTGGACCCGGTCCCATGACACCTTTCCTAATTTTATATTATTTCCTTGGTGTGAAGGAAACACCATGAAACTGAGGAGTTTCCTTAAAACGAAGGATTTTTGTTCAAATGAAGGGATTTTCATGAGATCAAGGAAAAATAATAAATAATAATAAAATAAAGAATTAGGCGTGGGACTGGCCACGACATGATTGTCCATCCGGTGGGCCCAGTCCCCTAGCGCCTTAGCTTAATATTTTATTATTATTATTTTTCTTCCTATTTTGCATAGGTTCATCGTTCCCTCGTATTTTGGAATGCTCGTTCATGCATTCAGGTGCTCGTTAGTGCATTGTTGAATACACATGCACCAGTTTGGTCGGGGCTTACTCGATAGCGGCTCAAATGCCCGTAGATTGAATATTTATCACTAACTCATAGAATTCTGCTGAGAAGAACCACGAATTGAAGTAGTGAAATATTATGAAGAACGTAGAATATTTTCGAATATTCAGTTAATGAATTTATGGATTAGAAATAATTAATTGATGGCTCTATACTAGTAGGCATGCTGTCTAGGAGCACTAATTATTTGAGAATTGAGTGATATGAGCTTGTTGAAGCGTCATACTTCTTTTATATAGTCAGGGAAAACATTGTTACATCCTGAAGATGTTATTTCTCTATACTAGCAGGCAAGCTGTCTAGGAGCCGTCCAATCGTTCGATTCTATATAGGAGTAATTACTGAAATTGCTCAGTATTCATGAGATATGCCGTTGCCTCAATTGATAGACTGCACATCTACATATGCTCTGAGAGACAGTATTCTCAGTCAAAGATTCTTGCGGCATGAGCTTTCATGCTTCAATGAGAGACATGAGCCTCAATACTCATCTGATTGCTGGGTCAGGAGTATGTACAATCATGATTTTACGATTTTAGCCTTTATCGAAAATCCACCATCTACAGAAACAAACATAAACATCATAGCACCGCAATTGCACCGAAATTTCGTTAAGCAAAAACACTTGATATCAAACAATAAAGAAGATACCAAACAATAATTCAAATAAATTGACATAGTTTTTCTTAACCGGAAACAATTGAATCTCACACACACATCCATACACACATAATGGAATATATATCAATTGTACCGAAATTTTGTCAAGCAAAAGCAAAATATATGCAATATAAGCAGGCTTTTCTTAAACAAGAAAACGATGAACTAACAAATTCGTTACCTCAGATTCCACATCCTCTTCTCCCCAAAAGGATATATCATTAAGCGCAAGTTCAAGTTAGAACTCTCCTCCAATATGTTGTCAAGAACAAAAGAACAACAACAAATAGCAACCTTTACCAGAGAAAGGTTGAATCGGTTTTAACTAATGCGTGCCAATAGAAAAAGTTGAAAACCCGAAACACATATGTTTATGCTAAAAACAACTCATGTAAACACAAATTGATTCAACAAATTGTGACTTTTTACATATGAGTTTCAATCGGAACACCTTATGATCCTTTGATAAAGCCTACCGACATGGGCTAGAACTTAATCCCGCTAAATCAAAAAGTCACACAACACATTGTGAATACTCTCAGAATTAAGCCGCTATACAAAATCTAAACCAACTTCGTATAGTTGAGACCAAGCAACTAAACCTAGTTCACTTAGTTTCTTCAGTATCCCTGCGCTTCCGACATTCAATAAGTGCGCGCACTGGAACAATTGCTTTGGATCGTATTCCAAACAGTAAAGGAACAACAAATTTGTTTGGTAACAACTCTATTGATTCTTTCCAGATAAAGATATGTCAATTCATATGCAAAGGCTCTTCCGTTTAGACTAATAAACTCCTTTCTTTGGTTAGATCAATCTATCCAACAACTACCGAAGTAGCAGAGTTTTGATTTGCAATCAATCAATATAGAATCTAACAAGAGACTATAAAGCAATGTCGATCTCACACAACTAATCAATCGAATAAATTTGATTCTAGTTGGATCCCAGCCGATCAAGGTTTGTGCTACACAAAGACATGAGAAACCAATAAGAAATCTTCTTCGTCTTCAAATCTTCTTTAATCTTCAGTTAAACCTGCAAAACACCACTTGAATCTCTTGTGATCAATCACGCACAGAACGGAGTCTGTTAACAATGTATTATTACAAGATGTCTTTAGATCTACAAACAGTTCTAAAGATCCCGTCGACACTTCGATCTAGTTTGAGTGACTCTTATATTAGAAGAGAATATTCTCAAGAATAAACAAACCATGTGCAATCAAAGTTCAACAACCGTTAGTCAATCAAATCAATCGATAACTAATAAACTGCAATTATCTAGTTTCCCACCAACGGTATTCGTAGAGCTTCTTGATCCCACAGAAGTCTTTAAACGAGCAGTCGTAAGAGATTTAGCTTAATTAGGGTACTTTCCTCTCCGGATAGACGAATCCACCAGAAACAACAAAAAGATGAAGTTTGCCTGGCTCTTAAGATATTTTGCTAGAGATGCAAACTTAGGTATTTGTAGACCAAGGATGTTTGGACACCAAGGAATTTCCAAAACCGAATATTCTCAAGATATGCAATAAATGCCCAAAATCGGTTTTCATAATTCATGGAAATGCTTTGTCCAATATTTCTGAAATCTCTCAATAGAAAATCTCCAATCAGTAAATGCACATTACTAACTTTTATTTCCTAGAGATATGCATTTAATTGCTAGTAATTAAAGCATATAAAACTAACAACCTTAATTAAAAGATTCTTAATTTATTTCGGACCGTGATCTCCTTGAGTTATTAAGGAATATCTTTGAACAATAAAAGGTAAGAGTTATTGTTCGTGTTCAAAGTATGTTGACATCTTTTCTTTGTAAATCCTCTTTCATATTTACAATCTTGGAATCGATTATACCACACTTCCAAACAAGTTAGAATTGGTTCATCTGTATTCCACGACAACTATGTGATTGATCAATTATCAATTCACAATCATGGGTTTAATCGGTTCTACCAATCACAAAGATCGGTTCTACCTTAATATGGTTTACTTGTGATCGAACACACAAGTTACCAGGACCGGTTACATCAGTTACTAGGATCGGTTACGTCAATTACCAGGACAGGTTACCATATACTCATGGTATAGCTTGTGATCGGTTGCACAAGTCACTAGGATCGGTTACACCAATTACTAGGACCGGTTACACCAATTACAATGACTGATTACACAATTCTTTTGTGATCGGTCACACCAATTACTAGGATCGGTCACACCAATTACAAATATCGATCATACCATCTCAGGTGATTACTGATAAGCATGAAAGTGCGATGCTTTTCACCCATAATTACAATAGCTAGGACTCATTATTTCTCTAATAAACTTGTTTTAGATGTTTTTGGAAGAATAAGCTCTTGTGGAAAATTGGCTCGAAAAAATACTATTTGCAACCGGAGGACACGTGTTATTCGGACTCTCACTGTTGGTTAAGGGGCACATTCTTTACTATTCAACACCTATTGTTATTCACACTCCAGATTTGGTTAAGGGGCGACCTTCTTCTTCTTTTCAAGTCTGAAAAATGGTGGGAAAACATTCAACAGAACTGGCAGATTTTTTGGTTCGTGATTTGGAGCGGTTCTTGTGTGACTCAATGGCTGAAATTGTTTAGGAAGATTTGATTGAGCGTAACAGGCGTGGTAGGTCGTTGGAATCGATTCAGTTTGGCTGGTTAGTCGTGTCGAAGCAAAACATGGAACTTTGAAAACCCGAGACTGCTGATGGATTTTTTGGAAGAGTTACGGTGAGTCTCAATCACTGATTTTGATTAGGATGAACTTGAAAGGCCAAAAAAATGTTGGTATGGCTGTTCGAACGAGCTTAATTGGGCTGGATAATGGTATGGAGGCAAAACAGAGGGAAGAAACTCGGGTTCTTCTGAATTCAAGTCCTGAGGATTTGCTGAATGTTTTTATAGATTTTCTTATCCATGTTGATTGTGTTGACCATGTTTCACCTACATAGGGAAGGTATGTGGATTAGTTTCGAAGAAAAGGAATGAAACGTGCGACAACGAGAAAACATATTGGAAGAGATGCACGGGGTTCTGTTGGGGTTTTCTTGGAAAGTTTGAGCATGTTTACAGCGTGTTGACTCACTTTTGAACGCTAATCGAGTCTAATGGAGTGTGTCTGCAACAATTGAACGCATGAAGGAGGCAAGAAAGGAGAGAAAATTTCCCGAGATAATTTTATTTACTGGCGAGCTATGGTGAGATTCTCCGGAGTAATGATGAGTTATTCTTGGTTCTGAGGAGTATAAAAAGGTATCTTGGGGGGTCATATAAGAGTTGTGGAGTGATAGGGGAGCGAACAGAGGGTTGAGGATGGAGAAAAGTCAAGTTGCAGAGATGAACCAGTTCTGCTGGTGAAGAAGAACACAAAGAACATAAGACGCTTTAAGGCAGTCATAAAGCTACAGTGACAATGACGGTTTACTTTTATCGTTCTTTGTAACAGTTGAGTTTGTAACTAATATAATTGTTACAAACCCGGTTTTCACCATTTTCTCTCATTTTCATCATTTTTAAACACTTTGAGCAATAAAAAATTATTTAGAGAGTGTCTACAATATGAGGAGTTAAACCCCTACACTGGGTCAACAGAGGAAACCGAATTTCACACATGGGTAAAATTATTTTATTCTCTATATGACTTTTGCACTAATTAAAATAGAATTATAATTTTGATGAATTAGTTGTCATTTCATTTGATGGATCATGCTTGCTTAGATGCTTTGATGTCCCATACTTACGATTTACAACTAATATTTTGAGAATCTACCTTGGCAAAAATAAGAGTCGATGTTATTTTTTTATTGAGCGATAATTGCTGAAGAATAAATAATTGAGCCTTATGATATGAATTCGGTGGAATCCCGAGTCTCGGTTATCTCTTCATCATGTGACCATATTTTGTATTTTTAGTATTTTCTATTTTTAAGACTAAATCAATCTCAACAAAGTCCGAGTGAACGACAACTTTCTTACCACTATCTAAAATTTGATCAGTCACTCCTCCCTCTGTCAAGGCCCGGGGACTCATTCAGATAATCAACCCAGCTGTCACTAGGAGATGTGAATGGGATGCTGGTCCTTTCAAATATTTTATCAAGTGTTTAGAAGTTGTCTCAGTCAAAGATAATGAACCCAAGAGTCAAGTAGCTATGCAACACCCAAATCCTTTTCAAGTTGGAGATGTGGTGGTCAAGATTACTACTCAACATGCTCTACCGGATTTCCCAGAAGGAAAAGATGAGTTGTACCTGGTAGCAGAAGTTATCTTGGGATGCTACTACAAGCTCATCAATACTGACAAGCTAGGAGGCATAGTAATACACGCTAGGTGGATCAAACCTTTCAACATCTAAGAAATCATCTTTCCTTTTCCTTAGAGTTTCCTCTAGCATTTCCCTTTTCCTGCAATATTTTTAATTCCACCAAAATGATTGCACTAGCTTGCGTTCATAATTAGGATTTCAGTGTATTAGTTAATCAAAGCATTATTTCCTTTCAGAAAATTACTCTTGAATCATTTCAAAAAAAAATCTCAAATAAACTCAAAATCCTCTCAAAACGATTACCTACTAGCTCAAAACCAGAAAATCAAACCATGAAAGAAACACCTTATATCTTTGAAAAAATACTTAAGAGGGGAATATGTAAAAAAAAAGGAAAGACGAAGTATTTAAGGGAAATCATCCAGCAGCAACGCATCCTTCTTAGAGAAAGTATCCTTCACGCCTGAAGAGCATCCTGCATCAAATTCAATCCTTGAGACAGTCTCTCGACTTCTGCCCCTATGAGATCCGTAGAAGGAGCTTCACTCATCCCCGTTTGCAACTTTCAGATTTTTGGAATTCTTTCACACAACCAGGAAGTGTGGAATCCGAAGTTAACATACAGACCTTGATGATATTCCCAGTACACAACTACTCTTCAGAAACGATGCATCCAATCACGTTGTGCACGTCGTCAATTGAAGATAAGGCCTCTTTCATCCGTTTAGCTAACAAAATGCGGCTTTTGGATCTCTTGGTTCGTGGAAACGCGTCCATGCTTCTGCATACTTAGATGGCACGCCAAAAATCTTCAAGAAGCACGTAATCTGCAAGAGTAATATCAAACAAAAGGTTGGCCGAATCCTTATTCGATATTGTTGTTTTCCCTACTTTGAGTTGTCGTTACTAGCGTTACATTGTTGAAATATCATTGTGGAAGTTGTATCTCTTCCCATGAAGAGAAAACACAGACTTGTCGACCATCACCATCTATGTGCCATCTTCCCATCTGCCACATCGCCTCAATAGAATGGAAAAATCTCAGATTGCAAAGTCAAGGTACTAATTATGGCGGAGGAATGAATATCACGTATGGAGACTCTACTGTAACCCTACCGAAGAGTGCTACATCTAAAGTTTCAAGATATTGCGAGTTCTTTTTGAGAATTTGGATTTCTTAGTCGGGAGATTTCATTCATTCATCCAACTGGAAGCATAAAATCATTAAAGTAGCATGAATGAAGGATTATTATTCGATGAAGTCCTGGATCCATCCACATGAAACAACAAACTATTAAATATCAAAGAAGCATCTACAAGCTACGAAAAAGATGCTCATCTACGAAGGAAATAACTAAGTTGGAAATCTAGTTATCAGCATCAACACCAGGGTTAATGGCGCATTCACTGGAGTCCTCTTTGGAAGCCGCTTCAACATCCTCTCTAGAAGCCGCTTCAACCTCCTCTTCGGAAGCTGCTTCAACATTTTCCTTGGAAGCTGCATCAACATCCTCTTCGGGAGCAGCTTCCTTGATAGTTATCCTATGGAGTTTGGTTAAGTCCGGACCTATTATCAAGTAATCACACTTTGATTGTTGTATTGTTTTGATCTCGTATCCATAGATGATCACACAAAGTGTGAATAACGATTTTTCATATTGTCTCGACTTTGTCCGTAGACAATCACTTTGGGTAAGATGACTTATAGGTGGATATTTTAAATATTATGGTGTATTTGGTACCCTCATCTTTTAAATTGGTATCAGAGCAGGAAAACACGAAAAAATCTCTAACAATCTGTGTTTGGTGCGATCCAACCTATAAGAATTGAATCTATGTCTGATTCAGTTAACGTTATGCAAGAGTATGAATACTCAAATGTTGAAGATGTTACTACTTCGTTGACTCATGATCCAGGAGATACGAAAACATCTGAGTCTATCTCTGATGGAAAAGAAGATACTGATAAAGAGTTGGTGAAACTCCTAAGGCCTATAAGATCTATGTCTAAAAGGATGTTAATATTAAAGACATAATCTAATCTTCTTAAGCATGAGATCAGAGAAAAAGACATCAACTAAATATTCTAGCCAAAGAGAATATGGATCTCACTGTCAAATTAGAAGCTCTTGGTAAATCTCTTACTCAAGATCAAGAGACTCATCCTATGACTCTGACTAATGATTCTGTTATAATTTCTTCTAATGAGGAAACTAAAAGTCCTTGCTCGACTTTTACGGATTGTGATAACAACAAGTGTTTAGTCACATCTAAAACAGATCATGATGATTGTAGTCTGCCTAACTACATCAAGTCAGAAGAGAATGAGAAACCATCTTCTACATCTACTGATGATCAAACGAAATCTTGTCCAAAGAAAACTTTGAAACGATTCCGTGAAAGTGATCTTAAGGAATACAACTTTCAGTCTCTTGACATGAAACTTATCCTTCTTCAAAATACAGTGGTAAAAGTATTGAAACAAGTTTCTTGTCTTAAAAAACTGAAAGATCATTCCTCGGTAGAAAGACGGAATATATCCCAATCCGATAAAGTCAACTCGAAAGAATCGAGAGTAAGAGTTTATAATTGCTTCTGGAAAGAGGTTCCTCCTCACTCATGTCGAAACAGTCCCTGTTTACATGAAGAACGATTCCATAAGAAAGGTAAAGAGAGAATCTCTGTCAAAGGAAACAATCATGGATTTCCGATAATTGTTTCAAACAATCATACTAATGTGCATAATAAGGAAATCCTTCGAATGAGAAAATCTTATGAAAATCTCATTGACAAATTAAGAGAGATTATCTATCTCCGAAAATTCTCACATCAGTACAGTTTCTCCTCATGATCATACCTTTAGATCAAAGAAGGATCATATTCTTGGGAGGAAATACTTTGGGCAGAAATTTCCAAAGAGAAACATGAACTATGTTTCTGATACTCGTTGTAAGCAAGAAAAGGTTTACTCCAATACAACCTAGTTGTATGGAGATTGTGCACTCTCATCCAAGTTCTTGCTCATAACTTTTGGGATGGGAAGCACATAAAACGAGAGCACAATTTTTTTTATTGTGTTTTCAAAAAAAAAATTATGACAATCTTTGGATAGCTGCGAATCCATATTTGTTTAAATATTGTTCATGTTTATCATGATCTTCCAAAAATAGGTTTTACTTAAAATTTCCGAATTTTAATAAACCTTCCAGCATGAGAAGTTCGGACATAGGAAACAAAATATATTCTATATATATTTTTGGAATTTCCTGAGTATTTTCGGTCCCAAAGTTGTCTCTTCTTAAGAGAAACTATCTCTTGCTTGTATTGAGAATCCCTGATTAATTCTTATTTAAATTCCTGAGCATGCCTCGTTGTAAAAAGGTCAATAAGGAGGAAGCCCAAAAGGTTAAGGGTTGTCCAGGAATCAATACAGAAAGTAAAAAGAGAATTATATCAAAAATCATGTCTCATTATGATTCTGATAGTTCTGCTGGATCTCAAGATGAGTCATGTTTGTTGTCTTACAACCTTCAAGATCCATCAAAAACCAAGTGGATATCTTCTGATAGTATGATTGACTATATCCATGGTTTTGAAGAACTAAGAACCAATTTGATAATGACGGTTAGACATCAAGATTGGCTCAAGGATAGGATTAAGGAAATAAAAGCTGATCTTGCAGACATGAAGGTTCAAGTCGAACAACTTGAAAAACATGAAGTGGTTGCAGACAAGTCTCTCGAGACATGCTTCAAGAGTTTGAACACTGAACAAACCTCACTGAACAATAAGAGCACCACTAGAGATTAAATATATGTTGTAATGCTTAATCCAAGAAAATAGACATCAGTTTTTGATTTATTTCGATTATTATATAAGGTCTATTTTTTAATAAAATAATCAATTATTGAATAAAATTATTATTTTATAAATTTTCTTGTGATAGTTTCCGATTACATAGCCTGTGCTTGAATGTCTATATTATTGTTATATGTTTTCGGTATATGGGATGTCTGATTTCGATTTTCATAACCTTAATATTCGATCTCATATGATGTGAACCCTTATGATTTGTGTGACTTTTTGATTTAGCGGGATTAAGTTCTAGCCCATGTTGGTAGGATTTATCAAAAGATCATAAGGTGTTCCGATTGAAAATCATATGTAAAAAGTCTTAATGTGTTGAATTAATTTATGTTTACATGAGTTGTGTTTAGCATAAACATATGTGTTTCGGGTTTTCAACTTTTGCTATGGGCACGCATTAGTTAAAACCAATTCAACCTTTCTCTAGTAAACGTTGCTCTTTGTTGTTGTTCTTTTGTTCTTGCTAGAGAATGACAACATACTGGGGGAGAGTTCTAAATTGAACTTGCGCTTAATGATATATCTTTCTGGAGAGAAGAGGATGCGGAATCTGAGGTAACGAATTTGTTAGTTAATAGTTTTCCTGTTTAAGAAAAGCTTGCTTATATTGCATATATTTTGCTTTTGCTTAACAAAATTTCGGTACAATTGATATATATTCCATTATGTGTGTATGGATGCGTGTGTGAGATTCAATTGTTTCCGGTTAAGAAAAATTGTGTCAATTTATTTGACTTATTGTTTGGTATCTTCTTTATTGTTTGATATCAAGTGTTTTTGCTTAACGAAATTTCGGTGCAATTGCGGTGCTATGATGTTTATGTTTGTTTCAATTGCTTCCGATTAAAAAAAATAATTGTTCAAGTCAATTTATTTTGGTTTGTATGAATTTTTTATGGATTAACGAAATACGGGATCATTTGTTTAGTCCAAATCGATTCCGGATAAGAGAAACTAAGTTAATTCTGATCTTCGTTAGACTTATCAAATTAAAGGATTCATTTATTCAAGTCTAATCGCATGCCTTGACAAGAAATACTTGTTAACTAACCTAGTACTTGTCTTGTCTAAAGTGAAAGATCTAAGTTATTGTCTGAATAATTAGAACCTGATGAGAGAAATGAAGTTAATTCTGATCTTTATTTTGGTCTTATCGACGGTTTAACAAGGGAACTAAGTTTCTTAGTCAATTTGTTAAACTATTAGGGAAAATTGCTTCGGGAAATTGTTTCCTTGATAAAATATTAAAACCAAATTACTTGTAGTTTCGGTTTTGATATTGGTTATCTAAAGTGGTATGTGAAACCTTCGTGCTTAACTCTTATAGGTTGTACAAGTCTTTTAGATTTGTATGATCCTTTCGATTTGACCTTTATTTGCTCGAACCTTTGTCATTTTGTGAAAAAAGGGGGAGAAATATATGGAGCAAACAAGTGATTTGTAATCACTTAGGAAAGGACAATTGTGCTTAAACGTTATATCTAACGAAAGAGTAAATCATTGACTAAGGGGGAGCAACATATCATATTGCTGTTGTAGTTATTTGGACTACAAAAGGGGAATAACAAAGATGTTCGGATTGAAAATCTACCTATCTTACCTTTAGGGGGAGTATTAGCTTTGTTATTAAAATGTCAACAACGACATTTGTTAATTGAATATATGCAGGTTATTGTGTTGTTGAAACTTGGAATCAAGTGTATGTGTAATGAATTCTTGTAATTTGTTTATCCATATGTATTAAGAGTTTTTCATTAAAATTGACAAAGGGGGATATTGTTAGAGCATAGCTCGGTTGAACCCACCAAGCTTTGGTATCTCAAGTTTGGTTGTCATGTTTTAGTGAACCAAAACTCATCTAAGAGTCGCTTTATTATGTACTAGAGACAACTTCGTATAGGTTAGACTAGAAAGTCTAGGATTATGAGACATACAAGTATTAGTCGAAGACCTGAAGAACGTGAAGAAGTAACGAGCTACAACGACGACATCATCCTTCCTCTTAAGGTTAGTAATATTGATTTGAACTGTTTCATTCCTAACGTATCTTTCAAGTCGTGCTATATTGAAAACATAATTGCGAAGCTGTGAATGATTATTATACTCTAGTAGTGAGACATGATCATATGATCATAGTGTTAAGGAATTAGAATACGAAGTATAACGCTTATCTTTTGAACTTCGTATATATGACATCTACATAATCGTATGAATGCTATTGTGATTATGTGATGGGTAAAGGTGAAGATTTCATCATAGGTAACAATGTTTACATTTGTTTAAAGGAAGTACATTCATGAACTTGTTTTATGAATCGAAAGGGAAATCCCCAGGCTTATTAGTATTGTTATTCATTGCATATCTTTGGATTACCAATATGTGTGAGTTGATAGAATCGATTATAATTTATTATGTATCTTGGTATAACTAATCACAGTACCTGACTTATGATTTGGTATGACTAGTTTTTATTAACTAGTGGAACCGATCTTAAGGAATTGATAGGATTCTAGGAATGCCTATTTTATTTTTTTGAGTAATAAAGTTAAAATTGTATAAAAAGGAAAATGTAATAAGTCCAGAAGGCCCCCATTTTGAAGTTACAATGATTTACATACTATCCATTAACACCTTCCAGTGGGTTATGAGGTCTTTGAAAGAATTACCCCAGAACCACTTTTCTTCTCTACCCCATTGATAGATTGATGTGATTTTAACAAGTTGTAGAAAGTGGTAGTAAAAGTTAGTTCAACTCGGCCGAGTAAAGATTGATTTTAGATCTAATTCTTAATTTAACAAGAAAATATGTAGCAGATGATATCAATAATTCGAGAGACTGGGACTTAGGATTCCACCATTAGACACATTAAATTGGTTCATAAAATGATTCTAGACAATTCAAGCTCTTTTGTTGACTCTATTTCTTTGCCAAAAGTAGATTTGTTAAAACATTAATTGTAGATCATAAGCACGACGCATCAAAAGCTCCAAGTCTAAGCATACATCATCAAACGAAGTCACAACTAATAATAAAAATCATAAATCAATTAAAACTAGTGCAAATAGTAAAAAGAATCACTTATAGTTACCAATCAATTGTGAAACATGGCTTCCTCCATTGTCCCAGTGTTGGGGTTTAGCTCCTCATTGTCAAAACGCACCCAAAAGATAGAAACATGGCTCAAAAGGTGTTTTTATTGAAAATAATATTATGCAGCGAGTTTGTAACATATATATTTGTTACAGAACTCACTGTTACAGAAAACAGTGTTACAGAGAAACCCTAACAGTAATAATTGCTGGAAAATTGTTACAAATTTGAAAGAAAAGGTGACAGTGTTTCTGTCTTCTTCTTCCTTCTTCTCTGTGATGATCGAAAACGCCTCTGCAACTATCGTTTCTTCTCTGCAACTACCCCTAGGTCTCCCCAAAGTCTCGACACCCTCTGTAAGGTTTGAAGCTACCTTTTTATACATTACAGGACCATATCTTTGCGAATAAATCTTCTCCGTTTCTTTCTTGCCAAGCACGGGATTTCTTTCCCTCTTCATCTCTTCTACGCGTCTCCTGGCTTCTTTGAAACTCTCCAAATACGGTAACTAAGCTCAACAGAATATATCTTCTCCCATTTCGTACGTAACTTCCAAATATAAGATAGAAATTCCCGTGAATATTACTCTTACCCTGTTTTGACGAGAACCAATGTTAACCTTCTCCCGGTTCGATTCAAACTCTACTACCACCCCTGTTTTGATCCAATGAATAAAACCCAATCTAATCCCATTAAAATCTCTGAGAATATCCACGTGACTTCCGTAATTAAACCCGAGAAACTATCTAACTCTGTTTTAGAAATCAAACGTGAAAAACCCTTTGTCCTTCGATCCAAATCCCATGAACAAGCCTGTAACGATATCACAGGCTATCCCAAAACCAAATCTGCTTGAGAACCCGAGTAAATTTCGTCCAAAAACTCAACCCAGAAGTACGCAGGTGGTGAAGAATTTTCCCGCCAAAACTATACTTCAAACGGTGAAGATGGTACTCCCCTAACCAGAGTGGGGTGCGAATAGCCATGGGAGTGCCCCTTATAACTGGGATGCCCCTTATCCAAACTGGGTGTCCGAATAACATGCGTCCTCCGGAGGTGCCTTTAGCAACTTTTCGAGCCGAATTTTCCAACAATGTTTATTTCCCAAAATTACCTACAAATACACAAAACACCATAATAAGTACGAAAATGGGTACTGACAATATAGAAAATCGAGAAAAAAATAGACACATAAATGCTTCTATCAAATACCCCCAAACTTATTATTTGCTAGTCCTCGAGCAAATCAAATATAGAAAATAAAATCCTAACTGACTGTCGCAGGCATTGTCGTTTGCATTTAGCGTATGCAACAAGCCTTTACACCTCTAGGTGGCCCTAGTGGCCGAGTTATAGTCTCGGGAGGGCTTACAAGAGATATACCCACAAAACCTTTTACTCCAAACCCTAGCTATCTACGCAGAACCTTGGAAGGCACTAAAAAATCTCCTTGGTTGGCATACTTATTGACTACTGGAGGAAGTACCCTGATGCGAAATTCCAATTGTTGTACACGAGTTTGCACTCAAGCATACTAAAATTCATATATAAGTGATATAGCTCTACTCAGATAGTCGCACTATGGACATCAATATCCGGAGTCAATAAATCACATGGATAGATTAAGAGATGGATATACAGAAAAACATAGATGGTTTTGATGTTGACTAGGTGAACAGTGTTTCTCATATATGTCTGAAGGCCACTACCAAGATGAACCTATCCTAATAGACTGAGATACTGGTCTGACTAATATCAACGCAACTGGCATATACAAGGGAATCAATGGTCGATAATCCTAATTCTAGATCAACTCCTCTGGCATATACAAGGGAACCAGCGGTCGATTTATTCACTGAACAATTTTTTTTTTTGAAACTAACAACATGATTAGATCTTGCGGATCCAAGAGCATGCTTCTTTTCAGCAGTTTACATGGTAATTCCCGTGGATCCTGCATTCCACGCTTGTTTAGGCGACGGAGACAAGGAGAACACACACATATTGCTATCCAAGTGTTAATATTTATTCCGATTGGCCTGATTGGTCTGGTCTGGTCTTTTTCTTTTTTTCTTTTTTTTTTGTATCTCGATCACTCTATTTCACCTTAGTAGTGGTAACAACTTGAATCGTGTGCCCCACCAAATCACTTAGAAAAACATATTTTAGAGAAAACAAAATAAAAACAGAAGTGAAAAGGACTCAACGAGATATGGCGAAATTACCATTTTATTTCTAACATCTGAGCTCCGTGCTTTTATGAATAGACTCTTTAGATGTTTCCATCTAATCAGATTTGTTCCTCAACTCCTACAACCAAGATGCTTCCATCCACTTAGATTCGTTAGTGCCATCCTTAATAAGCATAAATTTCTAGGCTCTGGAGTTTAGTTATTGCAACTAAAAAGTTTCTCCCATACCCCCAAACTTAAATCTAACATTGTCCTCAATGTTCTAAAGATAAAATTAAAAACATGAACAAGGAGAAACTTTTACCATTTGAAGCAAAAGAGTTAAGGAAAGATATTACCGTGTCGCATGAGCATGGGTTACCTCCCAAGAAGTGCTAAATTTAAAGTCTTCAACCATACGTCAAATACCACTAAATGGCTAATTACCTTTCAAATCATATATTAATAGTCGAAACAACTGTGGATCAACAAAACCAAATAAAATTGCCACAATTATTAGACAACTGGACGAAATCAGAAAAATGAACAGACAAAGCACATCCTCATCCAAGATTTCCTGCAAGACAACTGGATTTTTCTGTGGTGCCCACTTGGGCTTCATATGAGTATCTTGACAAACAGATTCTTCTGAACTATGGGTTTCTAGTTCCTGGATTTCCTCCTGGACAGTATCAGGAGGATCAGGTTGTGGAATCGGAAGAGACTCAAGTAATACCTCAGGTACACTAGGATCGAGTCCCAAGTTAGGGACTTCTAATGGGGATACTTGACCATCACTACCCCCAAACTTAGTAGTCAGTATTCTCGGACAAACCTCTAACTATTGATTGAATTTATGGATCCTCGAGTCTTTAAAATACTCAAGAGCTTCTTCTAGATCACTACCCCCAAACTTAGGGTCATCATTAGTCTCTGTAAGACCTAGCACTATGGCTTGAATTTCGGGGTCTGTAGAGTCTTTAAAGTACTCGAGAGCTTCTTCTAGTTCAAAAGTTTGGTCACCTAAATGGCTTAAGAAAATTTCATCAAATTCATCCAAAGAATCATCAAATAGAATGTCGTCCCAATTATCCTGAACTAGATCCTGAACTAAAGTGCTAATCATATTCACTTCCTCTAATTCATCGGAAGGTTGTCTAATAACATTAAACACATTTAGTCCAGTGGTCATATTACCAAAGGATATGTTCATAAGCCCGGTCCTACAGTTGATGATGACATTAGCTGTGGCTAAAAATGGACGACCTAAAATCACCGGTATTTGAGCACTGGGGTCCTGAACAGGCTGGGTATCTAGAACAACTAAGTCCACCGGATAAATAAATTTATCAACCTCAATCAGAACATCCTCTATGACACCACGAGGTACTTTGACAGACCTATCAGCTAACTGTGGGGTCATTTTTGTCGGTTTCAACTCTCCAAGACCTAGTTGGGTGTACACATGGTAAGGAAGTAAGTTAACACTAGCTCCTAAGTCAAGTAATGCCTTATCAACCATGTGATTACCAATCGTACAATACATGGTGGGGCATCCAGGGTCTTTATACTTAGGGGTTGTTTGGTTCAGAAGAATTGAACTTACCTGGCCAGCTAAAAAGGCTTTCTTATGGACATTAAGCTTACGCTTTCGTGTACAAAGTTCCTTAAGAAACTTGGCATAAGCGGGCATTTGCCTAATTGCTTCTAATAAAGGGATGTTAATGTTTACCTGCTTAGATACCTCTAATATTTTGTTGGAGCTAACAACTGTGGGTATGGGGCTCTGGGCACAAAACGAGACCTAACGGGAACCACATTTGCATCACTAGAAATTTTATCGGTCCCTTCAGCTAGTGGCTCCTTCTGGGGCTCATCTTGGGAACTAAAAGGTGGATCTACAGTATGTCCACTATTAGGCATGGCTACCTTATTGTCTACCGTTTTACCACTCCCAAGGGTTTTTATAGAGTTCACATGATTAAAATCATTCACTCTAGCGGATACTTCATGAATTCCTCTAGGATTGGGTAGTGGTTGACTAGAGAACCTTCCTTTCTCTATCTCTTGCAAAGACTCGACAATTAGACTAACCTGGATTTTTAGCTCGGAAATAGCCTGAGAATTTTCCCGTAAACCTTTCTCAACCGATTGCTTAAACACTGCAGTGTTATGAGATAAGATGGTGAGAGACTCTTCTAAGCTAATGATCTTCTTATCCGACAGGTTTTGATACTGATCTGGCCCTAAATGGTTCTTAGTATACCCAAAACCCGGGAGAGTATGAGAACTACTAGACTGACCTTGACTCTGGCTCTTAGACCAAAAGAAATTCGGGTGGTTTCTCCAGCCGGGGTTATAGGTATCTGAATACGGGTCAAATCTCTGACGGTTTTCAAACCTAGAGTTGTTATAAAGAGCATGGGCTTTCTCTTCGTATCTAGCATGATGTGACCCTTCATTCATTTCTAAGGTCTCTAGATGCCTAAGAATATCTGACCCCTAATCAACTCTATCTACCCTATGGATAGGATTTCTAGGTATTTCTGGTTCTCTCATTGAAGACCATTGACGAGTCTTCTCATCTAACTCGATGAACTCGTCAAAACATTCATCTAGGTCTTGATGGGTAAATTCTCCACCACTAATTGTTTCTACCTGCATACGGGTTTCACTATCAAGGCCCTCATATAAAATTTGGGCCATGTGGGGTTTTTCGAAGCCGTGATGTGGACACTGGTATAACAATTCACTAAACCTTTCTACATAATCATGAAGGTTTTCACCTAATTTCTGCTTAAAGGTTTGGATAGACTGCCGAACGGCAGCAGTCTTATAGTGTGGGTAAAATTTCTTAACAAATGCCTCTACAAGGCCATCTCAGGTGGTAATTGTTTTAGAAAGAATAAAATGATACCACTCTTTGGCTTTGTGATCGAGAGAGAAGTGAAACAAACGTAACCTAAGTACATATTTGGAGACATTCAGATAGTTCATTGTATCACAAATCATTTCAAAGTCTCTTATGTGGGTATATGGGTTCTTATTCTCTAACCCCCTAAAGGTACGAAGCATGTTAATAGTCTCAGGTCTAATATCAAATTGGACCGTAGAAGCTGGTAGAACTACACCTGGATCACGCAATACTCTAGACGGGTTCAAACGATCCCTAAGGGCTTTTACTGGGACCTCAACATCCTTTTCCTCAACCATTTCTGCAAAAATAGAAGTATTAAGGATATTTTCCTCACCGTGAGAAGAACGTCCAAAAATAGGACGTTCTAGATTAAGGTAGTCAAGATTCTTGTTTCCTAAAATATCACTTCTAGGTTTTTCACGCGTAAATCTTCCTAGAGCGTCCCTTTTACGTTCAGGCATACAATAATTCAACCAATAACTGTGCACATGCAAATGTTGGGCTAACTAATTTAGGTAGGCTTGGGTTACCACATCAAAATATACCCAAAGGTACGAGGCTGAGGTTTGTGGTGTTTCAGATGATAACGCCCAGAGGGTTCACCGTACTAAACCACTTGTTTTCCTAAAATCGGTGCCGGACGAAAATGCAATTAGTTTGTGCATGTGTTTTTTTTTACAATAAATAAAATACCAAAAAATAAATAAACAAGTAAAAGAAAATTACAAGTCCAAAATAATAAATAAAGAAATTAACAAAAATAAAAAGCTCAAATAAAATAATATCTTCAGTTTCCTCCTTTGTTTTGGCAAGTTCAACTTTCCACCTTTAGCTTTGAGTCAATCCTGCATAACAAAAACAAAAATACCAAAGATGTAAAATAGAAAAAAAAAATCTAAAAAATAATAAAATATATACAAAGCCTAAAAAAAGAATGAAAAACCTAAAACCTAAACCTAAATACAAGTCCGCGTCGGCGGCGCCAAAAATTTATGTGATTTTAACAAGTTGTAGAAAGCGGTAGTAAAAGTTCGTTCAACTCAGACGTGTAAAGATTGATTTTAGATCTAATTCTTAATTTAACAAGAAAATAAGTATCAGATGATATCAATAATTCGAGAGACTGAGACTCAGGATTCTACCATTAGACACATTAAATTGGTTCATAAAATGATTCTAGACAATTCAAGCTCTTTTGTTGACTCTATTTCTTTGCCAAAAGTAGATTTTGTAAAACATTAATTGTAAATCATAAGCATGACGCATCAAAAGCTCCAAGTCTAAACAGACATCATCAAACGAAGTCACAACTAATTAATAAAAATCATAAATCAATTAAAACAAGTGCAAATAGTAAAAAGAATCACTTGTATTTACCAATCAATTGTGAAACATGGCTTCCTCCATTGTCCCGGTGTTGGGGTTTAGCTCCTCATTGTCAAAACGCACCCAAAAGATAGAAACATGGCTCAAAAGGTGTTTTTATTGAAAATAATATTATGCAGCGAGTTTGTAACAGATATATTTGTTACAGAACTCACTGTTACAGAAAACAGTGTTACAGATAAACACTAACAGTAATAATTGCTGGCAAAGTGCTACAAATTTGAAAGAAAAGGTGACGGTGTTTCTGTCTTCTTCTTCCTTCTTCTCTGTGATGATCGAAAACGCCTCTGCAACTATCGTTTCTTCTCTGCAACTACCCCTAGGTTTCCCCAAAGTCTCGACACCCCCTGTAAAGTTTGAAGATACCTTTTTATACATTACAGGACCATATCTTTGCGAATAAATCTTCTCCGTTTCTTTCTTGCCAAGCACGAGATTTCTTTCCCTCTTCATCTCTTCTACGCGTCTCCTGGCTTCTTTGAAACTCTCCGAATTCGGTAACTAAGATCAACATAATATATCTTCTCCCATTTCGTTCGTAACTTCCAAATATAAGATAGAAATTCCCGTGAATATTACTCTTACCCTGTTTTGACGAGAACCAATGTTAACCTTCTCCCGGTTCGATTCAAACTCTACTACCACCCCTGTTTTGATCTAATGAATAAAACCCAAACTAATCCCATTAAAATCTCTGAGAATATCCACGTGACTTCCGTAATTAAACCCGAGAAACTATCCAACTCTGTTTTAGAAATCAAACGTGAAAAACCCTTTGTCCTTCGATCCAAAGCCCTTGAACAAGCCTGTAATGATATCACAAGCTATCCCAAATCCAAATCTTCTTGAGAACCCGAGTAAATTTCATCCAAAAACTCAACCCAGAAGTACGCAGGTGGTGAAGAATTTTTCCCGCCAAAACTATACTTCAAACGGTGAAGATGGAACTCCCCCTAACCAGAGTGGGGTGCGAATAGTCATGGGAGTGCCCCTTATAACTGGGATGCCCCTTATCCAAACTGGAGGCCGAATAACATGCGTCCTCCGGAGGTGCCTTTAGCAACTTTTCGAGCCGAATTTTCCAACAATGTTTATTTCCCAAAAATACCTACAAATACACAAAACACCATAATAAGTACGAGAATGGGTACTAACAATATACAAAAATCGAGAACAAAATAGACACATAAATGCGTCTATCACAGATCATGCCTTTTACTTCATTAATAACAATTCCTTCTGCTCTAGGAAGCTTGTGAGCCATTACCCTCCGATTTCTTTCATCCCATAATGCTCTGACTATAGCAAAGATGAGGATAGGCCAGATTTTCCTTCCCTTATTTCTACCTCTTCTAAATTTCCAAACCTGCATTTGTTGCTCTAATGAACCAGCTTGAACCCATCTAACATTATAACCACCCAAGAAGTAGTTCCAGACGTTGAAATAGAAAGAACAGTGAAGTAAGAGATGAGACAGTATCTGGGACTTGATTGCAGAAGGGACAGTTGTTGTTCTGAAAATTGCATCCTCTTCTGACAAGATTATATGAGGTAGGAATTGCATTCTTAGAAGCCATCCAGAGGAAAATGTGTATCTTAGCAGGGACAAATTTTACCCATATACATTGGTAAGGAGGAAGGGGTACAGGGATTGGATCATTCTCTATCAGCCGGTTATAACAATTTTTAATTGTAAAGCCTCCTGTGAGGTTGCAGGTCAATCCATCTTGCTGCTGAGATAGAATAGGAGGAGATCCTAACCATTCAAAGAGCTGTAACATTTCAAGCAACTCTGATTGATGAAGATTTCTTCTTAGTTTCAGATTCCAAGAATTATTCTCTATCACTTCATTTAAGCTAGCATTCTTTTGTGTTGATATTTTGAAGATTTGTGAAAATCTTCATTTCAAGACTTGATTATCTTTCCATTTGTCCCACCAAAAATAGATGTTGTTCCCACTTCTGACTTCAATAGTTGTCATTCCTTCCACCACCTTCTTCTGCAACTGAATTCCTTTCCATAAGCCCCTGCCTTGTGGTAGATTAGAGTCCCTGACCATGATATCTTCAGTTCTTCCTTTCATCTTGTTTTGAACTATCTTTCTCCATAAATGTTTTTTCTCTACTGAATATCTCCATGTCCACTTAACAAGTAGGGGTTGATTAGTAAGTTTCATATTTCTAATGCCTAAACCTCCAGCTTTCTTTGGTCTACAAATTCTATTCCAAGCCACCCAATTGATTTTTCTCTTGTCTGAAGTTGAACCCCATAAAAAATTTCTCATTATTTGATTGATCTTTTTCTCAACTTGCACAGGCATTGAAAAAAGAGACATGACGTAAATTGGGAGACTAGATAAAGTAGATTTTATTAGAAGAACTCTACCTGCTTTGGTGAAAAATCTTCTTTTCCATGGAGCTAATTTTTTCTGGAACTTCTCAATAACTACATCCCATACAAAATAGCTTATACTGGTAGCTCCAACTGGAAGGCCCAGATACATTAAAGACAATGATTCCTTTTTGTATTTTAGGATAGTAGCAACTTCATCAATAATATCATTAGCTCCTATGCTCAATACTGAACTTTTGGATAAGTTGACTGGTAAACCAGTAATTCCTTCAAAAATATGAAGAATGATAAGTAGATTTTCTGCTTCTTCTGGAGACCCATTAAGAAAAACAAAAGTATCATCATCATAATGTAAGTGTGAGATGTTAATGTTATTGCCCATAGAGAAACCAGAAATCATGCTTAAATCCATAGCTTCCTTCATTAGTTTAGTGAAAATCTCAGCAACTAAGATAAATAAAAATGGAGAAACTCCTTGTCTCAGTCCTTTCTGTGGCTTAAATCTATCTGTTGAGCAACCATTTACTAGAATAGAATGTTGAGCAGAAGTAACACACCACATAATCCAGTTGATCCATTTTTGACCAAACCCTGAGCATTGAAGTATCCTTTGAATAGTGTTCCAACTCACATTATCAAAGGCTTTTTGAATATCCAATTTGCATAACACTCCAGGGACTTTGCTTTTGAGTCTTGAGTCGATAATTTCACCTGCTATAAGAATACCATCCAGTATTTGTTTATCTTTCACGAATGCACCTTGGTTTTCAGAGATCAGCTGAGGAAGAACTGTTTTCAGTCTTTGTGTGAGCACATTAGATATCACCTTGTACACACTACTGACTAAGCTTATTGGTCTAGAATCATGAGGAGGACCAATTTGATCCTTCTTTGGCAGCAAGCAAATGAAAGAGCAATCAATTCTCCAATCCAATTTTTCTTTTTGTTGGAATTCTTCAACCATTTTCATAAAATTTGTCTTGATGATGTTCCATGCCACCTTAAAGAAATCCATATTGTAACCATCAGGTCCAGGTGACTTGTTGTTTTTGAAATTTTTTATTCCAAGCAATACTTCTTCTTTAGTTATATCTTTCTCCAAATTGTTGCTTTCCTGTTCAGAGATTTTAGTGAATAATTCTTCATTCAGTTGTGGTCTGATAGAATGTTCATCTTGAAACAGGTTGTAGAAGTATTTAGATATTTCTTCACTGATGTCTTCTTGATTGAAATTATCTTCACCATTGATGACAAGCTTTTGAATAGTATTCCTTATTCTTCTACCATTTGCTAGTCTATGGAAGTATCTAGTGTTGGCATCCCCTTCTTTGAAATGCTGTGTAAAATCCCCTTATCCTAAAATGGATAACTTTTAGTATAGTATCCTTAATTTTGGGTTTCCATAAAATTTCTTAGGAGTAATGGACGTGGATTTTTGGAGAAAGAAAAATCTCAAGAAAGTTTTGGAAAGTTTTGACTAGAGAGAAAAAGGAAGGAAAAAATAAAAAAACGCATGTATATAGTCTGTTTAGAAGACTAGGGTCTAATTTCATTTCTCTCAAAAACAGCCGCACTAAACCCTCTCGTTAAAAACCTAGCTGCCGGAAGGGGATAATTGAAAGACGGATGGAGATTATTTGAGGCGAAAGGGAGTTTCTGGACGGGATTCTTCTTGCTTGGTGAAACAGGTAGGTTCTCTAATCCTTATACCCGTCATGGTTGGTTGACAAATTTGAGCAGTTTCTCCTAACACGAAGGATTAGAGGGTTTTCGTTTATTTATACAAAAATAGAACGATGTTATACTTAGATTTTCATTTACTGTTTGTTGTGCCGATTGGTTAAAATGACTTGTCTTAGTTTTTCCTTGGTTGGAAGTTTTCATCTTTCTGGTAATTGGATATGAGCTAACTAGATGATCGTACGTGGGTGCATACAACTGATCCTCCATGCTAAGTCCTTGTTGGGTTAGATGGAGTCTAGTTTATGGCAAGGGATATTTTGGGTCCGCTGGATCTTTATGGGTTCATGATGGGGGTTAGGATTAGATAGGCACGTTATGCTTTTGCATCAAGAGCTTTACTTGATCAGGAGCTTTATTTCAGGTATATTATATGCTGGTTTTTAGGGTTTGTCTAGTGTTAGACCATTTTAGTGGAAAGAACGGAAGGACAATTGGTAAGACATTTTAAAAGGACTGTTGTGCACCTTTATTTTGCTGTAGGAAATGGATTGTTGGACTACCGCTAATTACGAACTAGTATATGCTGTTTAGGCTGCTAGGTGAAGATATGTACAACTCTCGTTTGGTTCATTTTTTAGGCTACTAGGTGAAGATGTGTACAACACTCGTTTTGCTGTTCGTTTTTAGATTACTAGGTGAAGATTTGTGCCGTTGGTACAGCTAAGAGGGTACCATATTTTTGGTGTTGTTTTCCCTTTCTTTTCCTTCCAATAGTTGAGGTCTTAGGTGGGTGTATGTTTTCAGTTTGAATCAGACGATGCATGTGTAGTTGGCTCGACTCCCATGGGTATAGGCGATGACCGAGGTGTCGCCTAAAAGATATGGATTAATTATCTTGTATTAGGATCGACAACATTTAAATTTCTCCGGCGTACGGTAGGAGAATTAAGTGGACTGCTTAAGGGTTGTTTCGGTATGATTTTCGGTTAGTGTAAGAACAAAAGAGAGGGGAAATCGGTAACTAATAACGGGAGGTGATAGATAAATTTTTAGAATTTTGTTTTCCCTTTGTAAACAACCTGTTTTTGGTACCATTTTTGAGTTTACTTTCCCACTTACTGCATTTTTGACTCTAGTTGTTTGTCGTCGCTACTATAAGACTTAAAACGTCATCCTCTTATAATTGGTCTTTAACTTTTATAATTTTATAAACTGTTTTGTATTTGTTAGATCGTCTACGAAGGTTATAAGGGTGTGAGAGTCTACTTTTAGTTGGGGTCTGACCCAACTTGCATTTTTTCAGGAAACGGTGAAGGTTACAAGGGTGTGAGAATCTACTTTTAGTTGGGTGTGAAGGTTATAAGGGTGTGAGAGTCTACTTTTAGTTGGGGTCTGACCCAACTTGCATTTTTTCAGGAAACGGTGAACGAGGAGCGACCTAGCTAGTAGATTGCATTTCCGGTTCGAAAAGAAATTTCGTCACTTGCGTAAGGTGTTTAATTAGCTATTTTATTGTTTTCTTTTAAGACCAGATTTTCATTTCCTTTGATTAAATTTTTAGCATTTACTTGGGAGACCGACCTGTGTGTCGAGGATAAATTTTGGTTTAAAGATTTTATGAGCCGGTACATCTTTTATCAGCTTTATTAAATAAATTCATTTATTTTTGGATTATTGTCAATGTGCTCCATACAATAGCCCGATCTCCATTTGTTGGTATGAAGGTTTGAGTGTGTAAAATGGTCCATGAGTAAGCCACACTTTGAGTTTTAGGGCGGCCGACCTAGAATTCGAGGTGGGGATGTTACATGCTGAGTCTTGGATCTCAGCAACCATTTTCTTGCATTATTAAGGTTTAATTGTTTGAGTTTAGCTCTTAATTTAACTCTTTCACAAAATTGAACAGTGGAAAGAACTCCAAGCTCTTCAGTTACATTCAAAAAATCAATTTGAGAAGTAAGTTCAACTTTTCTCTCTCCCATTTGACCATAAGTTTGTTTACTCCACCTTTTCAAGAAAAATTTCAGATTTTGAAGTTTCTTTGATAACACATAACTGGAAGAATCCTGAAATTTCATTATTTCCCACCATATTGCCACATTTGTAAGAAAATCTGGATTTGAAAACCAGTAAATTTCCACTATGAAAGGAGGTCTTTTTCTTGGCACATTTGTAGTAGTGAGCAGTAAAGATGAGTGATCTGACAATGATCTAGATAGAACTGTCTGAGTTAGAAACTGAGGAGAAACCAAAATTCTTTTTAGTCTACATAATAATGGATCTTCCTGCATATTACTCCAGGTATACAATCCACCATTCAAAGGAAAATCAATTATTTCATGGGATTCCATGAACTCACTAAAGAATTTGCTAGCTCTGTAAAAACCTCCTGGCTTATTTCTTTCTCTCCTTCTTCTTATGGCAGTGAAATCTCCAGCAATGACCCAATTTTCACATGCCCAGCCAGTTATATCCTCCAATTCTTCCCAAAAATCCAATCTTTCCCAATAAGTGCAAGGTGAATAAACATTTGTAACTGTCCAATGATAATCTTCTATTTTGGATTTGAATTTGTGAGATAAGGTGTTTGGACCAATTAACTCATCTGTCTTCTCAAGTAATGTATCATCCCAAATTGATATCATGACTCCAGACAAACCTTGTGATGGTATGTCTTTCCACTGAAAGTTGTCACCTCCCCATATATTTTTCACCTACCAGTTATTGATCTTCATCATATGAGTTTCTTGGATTAAAACCACAGTTGGTTTTGTTTTCTTAACTAAATCTTTTGGAGAGTCCATCTTATCTACATCTGTCATCCCTCTCATGTTCCAAACCAAAATCTTAATATCCTTTTTTTTTGTTAAGTCCAAAAATATATTAAAGCAAATTGTAATTACAAGAATTACAAAAGGGGCTCAAGGCACCCCACCCCCATAAACAATGGGGTTAATAAATAGCTACCCTAAAAGCCAAGAAAGCCCTTAAAGGCAAAGAAACAAAAACTAAAAAGAAATAGCAACACTAAAAGAAGAAAAGGAAAATCAATCCTCTAATTCTATTCCTTTTTCCTTGCTAGACTCCATATTATTACGTTGTTGCAGTAAAAAATTGTGCATAGCAATAGAGCTCCCAGCACTAACATTCTTAGATTTCTTTTTTGGAGTCTTCATTCTCTTAGATTGGTCTTGTATTTCCTTAACATACTCCTTTCGAAAAAATAAATTCTTCAAAAGCTTTCGTTGAATATCAAATTTTTTGATTGTACAAAAAACCTCATGCTCCTCTTTTGTTAACTGGATAGAAATATTAGCACTTACCATGGGATGTGCTTCCGTATCCATATCATTAGGACTGCCGGTATCAACACTAGTAAGAACCGGAGATCTTCTTTTCAACACCTTAATTCCCAACTCATTAGTTTCATAATCAGAATCTGAATTGGAGTCCCTTTCAGAGTCACCATCAGATTGCTTAATTAATGGGATACGCCAGTCCCAGTTCTTTCCACAGACCCCCGAGGTTGCCTGAGCAGTTGAAATATCACCATCTGTAAGATTCTCCTCAATAACCTCCTCCACTCGACTTGGTTCAAAATCTTAATATCCATTTAAACCATCTGAAGCCAAATTAATTGAATCTTCAAAAACTTTTGTATCACACTCCTCTTCAGTTGAGTTTTCAATAATATCTTGCACTGAGATAATTGGTTCCCCTACATTTAGATGCAAGCAACAATAGCTGTATACATTGTTCTAATCCTTTCTTCATTGCCTCCAAAATTTGCTCCAACATTGATTGTAGCATCCATTATCAAGTTCACAGTATTGTGACGGTGATAGGCATTCCCAGCAACTGCTCATTCACATCGAGTCTGGATAAAAACCCATAACCGTCAGGCCATCTTCCTTTGTTCTAATGATCAACTTCTTTGTTCCCTTGAGCTACAACCACCATTCACTCGAGATCCAAACCAAATTGCCTGAAACCTAAAGAATTGTGCTGCTCCTGCTTGAAAGAATATTTGATTCTTCTGTCGAGAAAACAAAAAGAGTTGTGGCGAGAATAATAGACATGTCTCACTCCTTTGGCCCACTTTTGTTGCTCACGTGCTTAGTAGAGAAACACATTTCTTTGTGTATTTGTATCACTCCTCCATGGCCTTGAGATAGCTGTTGATATATGAAAAAACCAGGCCATCTACATTTTGTCATTTTTATCGTTCACACCAATGATTTAATTGTTTATGCTCCTGATGATCAGAATTGCTTGCACTTTCTGTAAAAGCACTAAAATAGTGTTGTTAGCCAAAATATCGAGTCCTAGCTAATATAAATATGGGTATAAAATGTAGCACTTACGTGCTTATCAACACCCCCACACTTATATTTTGCTAGTCCTCGAGAAAAACAAGAAAATTGACCCGCTCCACAGCTGGTCATAAAATGATAAGAAAAAGAATCGACCCGCTCAACATCTGGTCATCATTTTTTTTTAAGTTTTTTTTTTAAGACCCGCTCTACAGCTGGTCATACGATAATGATAAAAAAACAAAAGAATAGACCCACTCAATTGCTGGTCATAAGAACCCTGTAATGGACCCGCTTAACAGCTGGTCATAATAATAATAATAAAAATAATAATAATTATTATTTATTTATTTATTTATTTTTGATTTTTTTAAGACCCGCTCAACAGCTGGTCATAATTGCAAGAAAATTCCTGAAAAAGAAAAGTAAAAAGTTAACCACTCCCCCACACTTAAACATTACATTGTCCTCAATGTAATTGAGTCATCCAACGTAAAAATTAAGATGAGAAATTCATAATATGCGAAAATAAACAAATAAAAATAAAACAAGAAAATAAAATTACCTACTGGAATATACATAAAGGATCCCTATAAACTAATAACCTGAACATTTGGGGATCAACCCAAAATATAGTATTTACAAATGACAATGTCGCACTTATGTTATGATTCATTGAAGAAGGTGAAACTATCAAAAAGAAAAAGTTACCCCAAACCTGGTTTTTACTTCACAAGGAAGTGCACAAAAAACATAATATGGGGATACTCTTTGGAGTGGGGAAATATCAATTGGCTCATGCACGGTGTCAGGAATAGGCAAGTCCTCTGCGTATTTGGATGCAAAGTGATCCAACTAAACCTTAGAAGCACACAATTCTAACCTTAAATTAGGTAACTTTTGGAAGTCTAAGAGTCTAGAAACAACCTGTAAGTCGGGTGAATGATCTTGTGAGATAGATTCATCTATGGAATTAGTCGAATCATTGACACAATCATCCAAAGGGTCATCTATATGTTCTGTCTGGAACAGAGAGTCACTATTAGACTGATCATCATCATATAATTTTTGGCAATCCAAAACTCTCAATTTTTGTTCCAACCTAAGTGGTGTGTGTTTGTAATACTTCTCATATATAGTTTGAGGTGATTCTTCACTTACCATTTGTGGAGTAAAAACTCCATACCGTTGCCTATGCATATATGCACCAAGCGTCATCTCAGATGAGGTTGCCTGATAATTTGAACTTCTACGCTTATATTCTGCCAGTCTCATCTTAGGTCACGTCTCATGAGAAAGAGTCATCATCCTCAAAAAGGTACCTGAAATAAAATTCTATAACAAAATAAAATAAATAAACAAGTCAAATGGAACTAAAAATCCTAAAATAAAAATAAAAATATGTACAAATAATAAAAAAAATAAAATAAAAATCTAACTATTTACAAAATCAAAAATACTAATTACAATATCCCACAACCGCTCCCCGGCAGCGGCGCCAAAAATTGATAGGATTCTGGGAATGCCTATTTATAAATAACCGCAGTCGCACGGTGTCCAACTAGTAGACATAGGCAAGTACGGGTCGAACCCACATGAGCGGTGGAAATACTGTAACCAATAATCCTGTTTGACTAATCAAAGATGATATTTTTATAATTTTTAGAATTAAATTTGAAACAATAAAAAAGAATTAACTAAATGCAAAGTGAAAGACGGTAACTAGGGAATGTGGTTTCCACCAATCTAATCATGCAAAACTCATATTTAATTTCTAAAACATATACTCCATAAATTTTTTCACCGTTGTAATTTCCTCCGCTTCTAAGTTTATAGTTCTAGAGATTTATTTATCAATCGCAAAGCATGTTCCATCAAATATTACTAAGCATGGCACATCAATATAAAAGTATAAATAAACAATGGAGCTATCTAACCAATATATAGTTGCAAAGTATCAAATATCAACCTAGAAGCATACCCGTCAAAGAACCTAATCCAAGCACGACGCATCAAACGAAAAACATATTTGATCAATTCAACTATTTATGCAATTATTAACCAAGCATTGAAGAAAAATTACTAGACATTTAAATCATTATTTAGAGAATTATCATTTGAGTCTACATGATTTAATTAGTTTTCACCAAAAATCCTAGCCAAGATTTAGCAAAACATGGAGATAGGGTTCTCAAAACCCATAAAAAATAAATTGGCAAGGAAAAGAAAGAGTAAACGATGTCACCGTCGTCACCCGGTGCTAAGTCGTCTTCCTCTTCTCTTGTTTTTCTCATTCTTCCACTATAGCAGTCGTGGCTGTCTCAAACAAAAGCCTCCTCCCAACTCAAGATAGAAAACCCTTGCTTCTGTCCGACGGCTCCGCAGCCGGCCTCCCCTTCAGTGTCTATGTTGCCTCTTTATATATAGTTCCACGAGTTATTCATTTAGATCCGACGAACTGCTAAGGCCCAGTCCGGTACTAGAACTCATTTCCAAATTCAACACCTTCCGAAATCCAACCATAACTCCAATTTCTGGTTTCCTTGGTCCGTGCATTCTTCTTAATCCTTGACCAGCCTAATCGCGTCACCACCACTCCAACCTGACAACAACGTATATATCCATCTTCTGCAAACCCATTCAAGTCAATAACTTGCACAGACAGAGAACTAAAACACACTTAATTCTTCAAGCATGGCTATCAGTTGATATCATCTTCAATACGTAACTAATACGCCCAAATATGAACCCTCCTTCCATTACTCCAACCAACATGAACAATCAAATGACCTGGAAGACTAATGTTGCTTCTCAGCCAACATGCATCTCTGTCCGTAAATCCAGCCACAAACAATGAGCTCCATCTTTGAATATTCTACACTGACTGCAAAACTCCATTCGTTCCGTATAGACACCATCTCCGTCCACCGAAAACCTCCACGTTCACTTCATGTTTCTGTGTGTTCTTCCATTATGGACTGAGGCAACAGCAAACACCACCAGCTGCAATTTCTTCTCGACTGGCAGAAACAACTCCATTTTGTTTTCTCACTCTCAAACAATCGATGCCACCATATCCATTACCAGCAGCTGCTCATTCACATCGAGTCTGGGTAAAAACCCATAACCGTCAGGTTATCCTCCTTTGTTATAATCATCAGCTTCTATATTCCCTTGAGCTACAACCACCATTCACTCGAGCTCCAAACAAAATTGCCTGAAACCTAAAGAATTGTGCTGCTCCTGCTTGGAAGAAGATTCGATTCTTCTGTCTAGAAAAGAAAAAGAGTTGTGGTGAGAACAATGGACACGTCTCACTCCTTTGGCCCATTTGTGTTGCTCACGTGCTTAGTAGAGAAACACATTTCTTTGTGTATTTGTATCCCTCCTCCGTGGCCTTGAGATAGCTGCTGATATATGAAAATAACAGGCCAGCTACATTTTATCATTTTTGTCGTACACACCAATGATTTAGTTGTTTATGCTCCTGATCATCAGAATTGCTTGCACTTTCTGTAAAAGCACTAAAATATTATTGTTAGCCAAAATATCGATTCCTAGCTGATATAAATATGGGTATAAAATGTAGCACTTACGTGCTTATCAATGACTGGTTGTATTAAAGGTTGTTCGATGAGACTTACTTGTGTCCGAAACCTGCAAACAAATGCTTCCGCACCCGCTCCAGGTAGTTGTGTCATATTTGCGAGTTGTCGATATGGAAGCAAATAATCTTCAGGGTTGGACGGCTTGTTGGAGATCCTTTCAGGTACAGTTACTGGAAAAATACATACTCCTAGCTTTGCTTTGTTGTTATGTATCCACGATCGCCCCAGGATCATATCATAACTTGGATACTCCTTAATAATATGAAACTGGGTGTCTGTTAAGGCATCTCATATCTTTATTTCGAGATTAACGTATCCGTAGACATCTTTGGACTCTCCTTCTGAGTTTCTGATTACAGTTGGGCAGTGACCAGCTTCTTGCTTTGAAATTCTCGTGGCCTTCAGAGTCTTGATAGTGACGATGTTAAAGTCAGAGGATGCATCAATAAGTGTGTTGTCGAACTCAACGCCTTTGGGGTGAGCGGCAGTTAAGAGTTCCCAGTTGTATTTACCAGCCGTACCTTCCAGGAAAGGTTGGGATTTGGGAGCAGCTTCTCCGACTGAAAACAACCGCTTGCCTGATACAACACAGTTGAGGGCTGAAAATATGTCTTGACGCTACGCCTTGGAGAAATATAGAACCTCACATATATGCTCCATCATAGATTGCACAGTTTTGTGAATGGAGTCCCCTGAAAGCATGCAGCTTCTGACAGGAATAGGATCCTTGTGAACTCCTTCAGTGCCTAATTGAAGTTCTCCAACATCCATTTTCTCTTTGAAAATGCGCTTCTATTTATTGCAGTCACTGGATGGGTGATTGACGATGTAGGATCAGAATCTCGCAGCAATAATGCCTCAGCGAAATTATTAACAACACAACACAGCAGTGTCGCAGAACAACTTCAGAAACAAAATAATAAACGACGTCAGCTAAATCATGAGAAAAATGTGATGGTCCTGCGAAAATTAGAGAGTTTGCGAGATTAACATTTGTAAGGATGCGAGAATGTCGCAAGTCATATCCGAAAATAAAGGACAGATTAGCTGTCATCCACTATGTAATTCCCTATAAATATCCGCTCAGTTGTAAAGGAAGGGGAGATCTTTTTCTGATTGAGAAGCAAGTAAATAGGAGAGAAAAAATTTAGAGCAGTGGTTATTCTTGATTCCTTTATCTTTTCTTGTAAGATTGTTCAAAGATTCATCAATAAAATTAAGATTGTTAATCTAAAATGAGTTGAATGTTAATGAAATCTTGTGAGGGTGTATTGTAGGATTTCTTGCAACTACATAATGGCGCTAGAAACAGGGATGAGATTGAAGATTATTCTAGAAAAAATTGAAGATTAATATTGAGATGTGTGAAGATTTGGAGTAATTGGTTAAGAATCTTACATAATCTCTTGCAATTCGTTAACATTGAAGAAATGGCTAGAAGAAGAAATACATCAGAACAACCAACTACTGTTAGAAGAAGCAAGAGAACTGCTGGAAGGAAAATAAGGGAAATGGGAGAATCTACTAGAATGAGAAATAATAGAGAAAATCAAATTCAACCACCAATTCAACAAACACTAGTACAAGGAAGGAATACAGATTATGATAGGGTGAGTATACACACTTGGAATAAAATTCAGCAGAAGAAGTAGATGAAAAGCAGCAAACCAGAAACAATAGACAGGTAGAGAGAAATCAAGAAGCAGATGAAGGAATAATTCATGGAGATGAGGAAATTGGAACGTTAGAAACATTGAGACGAAGAATACATGAAGAAAGAAGAGCTGATGCAGAAGAACGTGCAAATCTAACAAGGCAAAATCACGAATTGAGGATGGAAAATATGAGACTACAGAGTAGAAGATCGAGAAGTACTACAAAAGCATATTCAAGATCGACTAGAAGAGAGATGAGGCGAAACTCACCCACAATTAATGCTGGAAATAATATTCGAGAAGAAATATCAAATCCTAATGAAGAACATCGCGAAGATAGAGAAAGGACTGATGATCGTTACGTTCCACAAAATGAAACTTTTGATGATAGGAAAAATGATAGAAATCAAGAGAATGGACAACGTCAGGGACGAAATAATCAAGATGGCAAAGGGAATCGAGAGGAAGGAAGGAGAAATTTTACATGAGAGAGAAGCTCAAAGAAATCAACAAACGATTGAAGAAGAAATTGAAAGACATTATGCTGAACAAGCACGTTTAATTTGTGAACGTGAAAGATTGAGAGCGGAAATGGAAGAACAAGAGCTTCAGGAGACAATTCGCCAGAACAATCACGACAATCGAGAAAGAAGGCGTACACAAAACCAGAATAACGGTAATATCAATGAAGAGTATGATAGAGTACATAGGATGGCTGAAAGACAGCGAATGGAATTGATAAGAAATGAACAAAATCATGGAGGGGAAAATGAGAGACATCATCATATGCGAATTCAAGATAGAGATGAGGAAGAGAATCGCAGAAGAAGACGAGATGAGGATGATGAAGAAGAAATGCAAAATTTCGCGAAAGAAGAAAGACATGAACACAGAAGAAGGGAGGCGAAATTAAAAAGACCAATGGATCAAAATTCAGGTGTAAATAAACAAATCTTAAAAGAATTAGAAGAAATGAGAGGAATGCTAAATAATAGAGGAGAAGTAGGCAGAAGACAATTAGATGAAGTTATAGAAGAAGCTGCGAAAACTCCATTTACAAGGGAAGTACAACTAGGAGGAATACCTCTGAAATGCAATTTGCCCGCATTAACCAGCATTTTTGATGGAACAAGTTGTGCAATTCAACACATTAAAGCCTACTTGAGGTGCATGTTGCAATGGGAAATTCATGATGCCGTATTATGCAAGTATTTTGCATCCATCTTAACATGGGAGGCGTTAAAATGGTTCGAAGGTCTACCGAAGAATACAATAACATCCTTCAATCATTTGCAGACTACATTCCTGTGGGCATATATAAGCAACATTTCTTCGCGACCTGGTATTGAAGACGTGTTTGGATTAAAACAAAGGATTAGCGAAAGTTTGAAGCATCTAACTAAAAGATGGAGGACCATGTGTAACGAAATGGCTGGTCGTGTGGATGAGAGATATCTTATCTTATCATTTATCAATGCTATGTTTGCAATTGTATATACAAATTTTCAGAGTCAAGAATATGATAACAATGACTGAATTGCGAGAACTTCAGGAAGAATATATTACTCTAGAGGAAAGGCAAAATGAAACGGAATCATACCCAGTTGCGAACACCAGTTCACAAACAGCGAATACAATCTTATTACCCAAACTAATAAACACAGTGGCGAGCACTTCGCAAGTACAACAAGAGAAGGTGACGGGCAACAATCAACAGAAACTGGTGGCTATGGGAAGCCGAGATCAAGAGGAGTATGAAAGAGAAATAAATTTCTACAATCGTGGTGGAAATAACAAGATTCAAAGACTCGATCAGCCGCAAGATTCAAAGACTCGATCAGCCGTAAAATGAAATGGAATCATACCCAGTTGCGAACACCAGTTCACAAACAGCGAATGCAAGCTTATTACCCAAACTAATAAACACAGTGGCGAGCACTTCGCAAGTACAACAAGAGAAGGTGACGGGCAACAATCAACAGAAACTGGTGGCTATGGGAAGCCGAGATCAAGAGGAGTATGAAAGAGAAATAAATTTCTACAATCGTGGTGGAAATAACAAGATTCAAAGACTCGATCAGCCGCAAGAAACTTATGCAGGTCAAAGAAAAAACTATAATAGAGGGCAAGGAGTTCACAAGGTAATATGGGAAGAAATCAAGATGCCACCTCTAAATGCAAGTGCGGTGAAAATATGGGAAGCTATAATTTTGATGGATAATATACCAACACCATGAAATGGAATATACCACCTCTAAAGAATATATTACTCTAGAGGAAAGGCAAAATGAAATGGAATCATACCCAGTTGCGAACACCAGTTCACAAACAGCGAATGCAAGATTATTACCCAAACTAATAAACACAGTGGCGAGCACTTCGCAAGTACAACAAGAGAAGGTGACGGGCAACAATCAACAGAAACTGGTGGATATGGGAAGCCGAGATCAAGAGAAGTATGAAAGAGAAGTAAATTTCTACAATCGTGGTGGAAATAACAAGATTCAAAGACTCGATCAGCCGCAAGATTCAAAGACTCGATCAGCCGCAAAATGAAATGGAATCATACCCAGTTGCGAACACCAGTTCACAAACAGCGAATGCAAGCTTATTACCCAAACTAATAAACACAGTGGCGAGCACTTCGCAAGTACAACAAGAGAAGGTGACGGGAAATAATCAACAGAAACTGGTGGCTATGGGAAGCCGAGATCAAGAGGAGTATGAAAGAGAAATAAATTTCTACAATCGTGGTGGAAATAACAAGATTCAAAGACTCGATCAACCGCAAGAAACTTATGGAGGTCAAAGACAAAACTATAATAGAGGGCAAGGAGTTCACAAGGTAATATGGGAAGAAATCAAGATGCCACCTCTAAATGCAAGTGTGGAGAAAATATGGGAAGCTATAATTTTGATGGAGAATATACCAACACCATGGAACATGGGAACGGAACCACCTCCAAACCACATAAGTCACGAGTTCTGTTCTTATCATCATTTTCATGGACATACTACAAATGATTGCAGAAATGTAAAAAGAATTATTCTGAGAATGACAGATCAAGGAAAACTAAACCACTTGTTGGTAGGGCACCCACAATCTCAACCATTGCCACCACCACCAGAGCATCACAAAGTAAACACGATGAAAAAGAAGGAAACATTCTTCATAGAAGTTGGTGCAAAAGAAAAGAATCTATTCTGTCACTCTATCGTACATTCATACAAGACAATTGAAGATTTTCATGACAATGTTTTGATTAGAGTGTTCGCAAGAGATAATGATGGAAGAGAAATTATGAATATTACGAAAATTTCGCCACTAGAGGAATGGCAGAAACAAATTATTTCTTTTACCGTAGAAGAAATCCCCGAAGGTGAAGAGGTACATGATAATCCATTGGTAGTAAAATTAGAAATTAATCCAAAACAGAAAGAAGATGAGGATGATGAAGCTGAAGATTCATGGGCAATTAATAAGATTCTAATCGATACTGGAAGCTCTGTGAACATCTTATTTTATCATACTTATAAAACTATGGGAGGAAGAGATGATGATCTTATACCATCAACATATAAGATATACGGTTTTAATGGTACTGCCAACAAGCCTAAAGGGGAGGTTACTATACGAATTCCATTGAAGGGAATATCCTCTGAAATCCTATTCTGTGTCGTTGACGTAGAATCACCCTACAATGCATTAATTGGTCGACCTTGGCTACATGGTATTCTAGGTGTAGCTTCAACTTTCCATCAGTGCATCAAATTCCCTCACCCCAGCGGTGTAGGAATCATAAAGGGAGATTGGGTTGAAGGAAAGAGGCGTTACGAAACTGAGGTGGAATCCTGCGAAGGAAGAGCAAACAAGAAGGAAAGTTGGCGACATAAAACAAAGAGACACAAAGAAGTGAGAGATTGATGGTGGATGCAATCGAACGAAAAGAAGAAGAGATGTTGCGAAACTAATGTTAGCTCAGAATAAAAAATGGTGAAGATACCACTACTAAGGAAGCAGTAACAGAAAATAACAAAGAAGCAGAGAATGACAAAGGTAATAAAAATAAGAAATGTATGAATGATTGATTTGATGCGACATTCTACAAAATTGAGATTGCGAAATGCAAATACGATATGATGATGTGCAAGAATCTCGCAGAGATAATGAATTCTACAAAAGACATCAGAGAACAATGCCAAAAGAGAAAGGGGCAAACCTTTATGTCGTACACCCTAGTTCGTGAATACAATTTCGCAAGAGGCAAATGTAAGACCTAAAGTACGTCATATAAGGGGGTACCTGTTGCATGGCTCAGGGAAAGGCTACACCGCCACCGGAACCTGAGTCATGGAGATTTGGGGTCAATAAAGCCCATCCGGGAGAGACACCTTAGATTCCCAGCTTATGCATATGATTTGGGTTGGGCGACTAAGGTAATAAAGACTCTCCCAAGAAGTGCAGAATCTGATAAAGGCGCCGAGGTACACGGTTGAGTCAAGAGTGCCAGGGGCGTTTGGAGCGTACCTTGCCATTCTTGACAAGTCTTGGCTTATACTGCACTCGGACCGAAGAAAACCCCACTTAGGGTGCAGTCTCGTAACCATAAACCCTATAGGTAAAAGGGATAAGAGGCTGCGAAAACAACTGGTTGTTAAGACTGTATGGGAGGAGCTAACCTTGTATGGTAGAAGTACGCCTCCTTGAAGGGGCAACCAGGGGGAAGATAAGGGCGGCACCCTCCATTAGGGAGTTGATAAGTGTCTTAAGACGCAAATGTCATGAGGCTTTTTACTCGCAAGGGTATTAAGGCTTGTCATATTTGTGAAACAATCCTGAAGAGGCAATAATACTAAAGAAAAAGATAAGACGAGATCAATGGGTTTTCACATGAAAGTGCGAAGACGTCTTGCGATTTCGTCGCAAGACGACACTGTAATGGGGCTTTATTTTCGCAAGAATATTTAGGCCTGTCATACTGTCGCAGCATTCCTGAAGAGGACATAATATAAAAGAAAAAGTTAAGGCAAGATCAATGGGTTTTTGCATGAAAGTGCAAGGACGACCTGCGATTTTGTCGCAATGACAAGAGGTGGCATAATAAGACCTTTAACTAGGAAGGCAAAATAAGACCACACAGGGATGAGATTTTGAAAAGAATCAAAATCACTTTGCATATGATTGCGAAATTATACATAAACAACTGCGAAGTTGAGGCACAAAATAAGAAAAATCGGCAAAATCTCTCATTTGGATACAAATAACAGAGGCATGTATGGGAATGAATGAAATTAGAAAATGTTATTTGTCTCCACATGATAGATTTACACAAAAATTAAAAAATTAATGATTATGTTGATTAACCATATTGCAAGGAAGAATTGTTTTAATGAATGCAGGTCAAAATGTAAGAAACTCATATATTAAGGAATATGGAGAACCAAAAGAATTCGCAAATATACAGAAAGAAGGAATAAATGTACAAGTATTGCAGAAGATGAAAGAAAGAAACATAGACTACTTTTTAGTTGATCCTTCATCATCTTCTTCAGACTTTTTCCCTTTTTCGTCTGTATCAGAACTTTTATCTCCATCAGAACCTTCATCACTATCAGATTCTTCATAATCAGCTTCGCTATAAGAGATGGTCAGACTAGGAATATTCTTTGGGATCTCCTCCAAGAGACAAGGATAATCAGAGTGAGGAATACTATGATCATCACAAACCATTTGAATAGTTTGATTGCGAAAATGCAGAGCATCGTTCTTAAAGTTCGCAACAGTGATCTTGATTTGATTCTTTAATCTAGAATACTTATCGTTGCGAGAAGAAAGATTCTATGCGAGTTCCTCTTTTTCAGCTTCAAGTTCCTCAATTCTTTCGCGATATGTACTTTCAGAATCTGCAAGCAAAAGGCAATCAATTAATAACTTGATGAAAATTCATAAGAAACAAAAGATTAGTGAAGAAGAACAGTTAATGACCTTCTCTGTCAGAAATCATATCTCTAATCAAGGTTGTATGCTCAACTTGGAGACTAACATTTACACCTAAATCTTTTCTGGCATCATCTAAGATTTTCGCAGCCCGAGGGAATTCATCCTCATTATTTATAAGAAGACGAGAACGAATTTGTTTTTCTCTCTCGTTAAGCACAGCATTTTGGCGGTTAGCTTCATCCCGTTCAAGTTGAACTTCAAGAAGAATTTCTTGGAATTTCGCCAAAGTCTCAGCACCTTGGTTAGAAATATGATCCTTATCATCTATGAGACCGTTAATTTTGGTTCTTAGCTCATTGATTTTCTCTTTAGAATTAAGAAAGAAACGCTTAAATTGGTTGGCTAAGCCTAAACTAGATCTATGGTCAATCTCTAAGAGGCGAAATTTGGATCTCAATTCATTCAGAGAAAGAGATGAAATTTCATCATTTGAGAAACTATTTAAAGATTTATTAAGATGCTCAAGAAAGGTGTCATTATCCAAGGCATTAGGAAATGAACGAAGAATGGTAGCTTCATCAGAAAAACCATAAATGTCTGCAAAAAGGATCAATCAAATAAGATAGAATAACAGGATGAATGAATGAAGGGAAAGGAGAAAAGTAACATACCATAGAGTTGATTATTAGCTTGCTAAAGACGAGAGATTTTATTCTTGTGCGAAGAAGAATCAATTTCTAGTTGTTTGTTCTTCTCGCGAAGACATTTGACTTCAGCTTCCAGTTCCTCATTCTTTGTACGAAATTGAAGAATCTTCTTTTCAAGAATTTCGCGTCTCCTCTCCAAATCTGAGGCAACAGCGAAACAAGCTTTTCCATCCTGCGAGAAAATGTAAAAAGTATTAAAATAGAAAGAGATTTTGAGTTACAATAATGAAGAGGTAAAAAGACGAAGAAGTAAAAAGACGAAAGCATTCCAGACTATTAAGAGAATACAGGAAATTGGGAGTCACCGATCTAGAAACTCCGCGAAGAGAATTATCACCATCCAATAAAGGAACATCGCAAATCGTAGCGAGATTTTGAAGGTATTAGCGAATTGACTATCTCCCATTCCTTGCCAAGAATCAGAAAATAGGCCAGAGAGCTTAGCCATAGAAGATTCAGATGGAGAATCTTCATTTGCAGCAAGGTCATCATTATCCACATCATCCTCGTCACTCTCGGAGTTTTCATGAGAAGGAGTATTTGAAGGAGAGGAAAACGGATTTTTCTCTTCTTTGAAGGAGGAGCAGTTGGTTTTTCCCTGCGAAGAGCACCTTTGCCTTTATCACCAGTCTTCGCAACATTGGCAGGCTCTTCTATTTCAACAATAATCTTCACACACAGATAGAAATAAGAAATAGAGGCAACAATATACTGTTTAAAATCATAAGGGAATATTTCTTACCTCATTTGTGTATGAGCGAAGAGAGAACAAGGTACTAGCCTTCCCAGTCCTGTGATAGCTATCTTTCAGTTTCTGGATCTGTAGAATGTCACAAGAATCAACGAACAAAAGAATAAAGACAAATAAAGAAATATAAAGTGGGTGAAACTGGAAGAGACATACCTCTTTCTCCTTCTCGGGCCAAGAGAATACCAAAGGTTGATAATAAGCGAGATTCTCAGGAAGAACATTTGACCCAGCAATGTAAGGTCCTTTCAGCATCAAGGGAAAAACACACCATTTATCATCTTTGGATTGGCGAGGAGTTGTGATCTTACTAGAGTGCCAATCAATGTCTTGCATGAGTATTTTATCTTCATCAATATTATCTTTCCTTTTCAAGCGAATACCCCAGCGAGTATTCTCTTTCTTCATGGATATTAATTCATAGTTTTCGAAGAAATTCGCTAATGTATATTTCTCAGCGACCATCTCTAGATCTACGAATTTAGGATCCCTAAGCTCTTTGGAATAAAGAGATCCTTTACCAGCACCATGGTTAGCGAACTCCAGCATCAGACGGATGAAATCCCCACTCAATTGGAAGATAGCTCGCGAAAATCCCGAGTGAGCGAGAATTTCATAGAACAGAGGAATATCTGGGTCATAAAGAGGAATGGGGAGACCTGCGAGAATTTGACCTAGCGAAACTATGATTGATTGATCATCACAATGTTGATCAGAGAAAAGTTTGATAGAAAGAATTGACTTGGCACTTTCACCAGGATTGGTAGAAAGTGTGAAACCTTTCTCAGCAAGATCTTTTTGGACGTCTTTTAAGTTTTTCTCATGTTTGTGGCCACTTGGAGGCATATCTGAATATAGAGTATGGGAATGGATGAAAAGTAAGAAGATTGAAGAGGGAAGAATTACATTAGCAGAACTTACGGAAGAACAATAGAGTTGCAGAGATGAGAGAGTAAAAAGAGAAGAGAAAGTAAAAAGAAAATGGAAAGAAGAGTAAGAAGAATATATAAAGAATATTTTTTAATCGAAGAAATAAACACCATTAATGCGAAAAGACGTGAGCGGTTGAAAAGCAGCGGTTACAGAAGACGTGTCAAGAACTAGATGGAAGAAATGATACGTGTGATAAATGCAGAATATGAAGAGATGGACAGCTGCGGCATTTCTCACATCATTCTCTACTTCGCAGAGAAGATATGAGAAGAGGCAAGATGTAGGATCAGAATCTCGCAACAATAATGCATCAACGAAATTATTAACAACACAACATAGCAGTGTCGCAGAACAACTTCAGAAACGAAATAATAAACGACGTCAGCTAAATCATGAGAAAAATGTGATGGTCCTGCGAAAATTAGAGAGTTTGCGCGATTAACATTTGTAAGGATGCGAGAATGTCGCAAGTCATATCCGAAAATAAAGGACAGATTAGCTATCATCCACTATGTAATTCCCTATAAATAGCCGCTCAGTTGTAAAGGAAGGGGGAGATCTTTTTCTGATTGAGAAGCAAGTAAATAGGAGAGAGAAAATTTAGAGCAGTGGTTATTCTTGATTCCTTTATATTTTCTTGTAAGATTGTTCAAAGATTCATCAATAAAATTAAGATTGTTAATCTAAAATGAGTTGAATGTTAATGAAATCTTGTGAGGGGTGTAGTGTAGGATTTCCTGCAACTACAGACGAACCTATGGTAACGGCAATATTTGGGATCTGCCATTTCTTTCTCAGTTGGTGGACATCTGAGAGGAGGTAAATTGATGGCATCATCTTGAATCCATGCTTCTAGGAGTTCGATTACCTCTTTGTTAATGGTGGTTTTTAGTTCAGGGCTAAAATTGTAAAACCCTGTATTTAATGCGTCGTCATTCTGCAAAGAAGATTGAGCCATTTAAAAGTGATAAGTTCCCAAGCCTCTTTACTTACATATGTATTGATCAATTCAGTATATTTATATGAAATTTATTCAGAATGGTGCGTGTAGCAACAACCCCAAATATTCTGTAGATTTCTGAGTATTTATTGTATGCCATGTTCCCCAGTTGAACTCTTAATACTGACATGACATGAGACTAATGCTCGCTCCCAGCCGAGTAGCATGAATCTCCTGAAGTGTCAGGATTAAGATGCGTGTGGAAGTACTCAATCAGAGGCACGCAAAGTTATATTGCCCTTTGATATTAAATTAGTGATTTTTTGTATCAGTATGCAAAATTCACCCAAAATTGAATGATTTTGCGGCAACCCACAAAATTAAGTTATTTAACCTAATTTATCAATTTACAAAAATTAGGTTTTTGCGCCCTGCGCGATATCTCGGACCCTATTGGTCGAGACCAAACCTAGGTAAGCTAGGAAATTAATCCGCCACGGACTAGTAGGAGCAAAGTCCTACCAGAAATCAGAAAGAAAGAAATAAAAGAGGAGTTGCGGCAAATAGGAGCAGCAACAAGAGGAGGCGTGGCCGGGCCACATGGCTGGCCAGTTCGCCCTAGCAGGCACCACCTGTATCCGGATGGCCACGCTCCATGTTTCCCTTGCCGGCCCCCTTTTCCCATCGACCAATCAGGTCTCTCTAAATGCGCCACATGCATTTAGAATGAGGCCGGCCCCATGCTGCTTGCCGGTTCCCTTTTCCGTCGACAAATCAGGTCACTCTAAATGCGCCACATGCATTTAGAATGAGGCCGACCCCATGCTGCTTGTCGGTCCCCTTTCCATCGACCAATTAGGTCGCTCTTAATGCACCAAATGCATTTAGAATGAGGCCGGACCCATGCTGCTTTCCGGTCCCCTTTCCATCGACCAATCAGGTCGCTCTAAATGCGGCACACCCACTTAAAATGAGACCGACCCCATGCTGTTTTCCGGCCCCCTTTCCATCGACCAATCAGGTCGCTCTAAAGCCGTCACACGCATTAAATAAAGCCAAACCGCGCCAACATCTAGTGGTCGTCGCGTCAACATAGCCACACACACTAATTAGGGCTTTTACATGCCAAGCCCTAATTTGGTTAAGACTGCTATGTTGTTCCATTCGTTTTGTGCACACCTATCGTGAGGCTAACTTCGCGGCAGACAACATGGCAAAAAGGGGTTGTTCTCTAAGAAATGGTGAAGGGTTGAATTATTATGAAAGACCGTATTTTCTACATTCTTTAGAATATCCAAATGTTTCATATTTCAGATTTAAGTAGTTTGTAAGTTTTTGGGGTCTTCCGACCTCTTTTCTTGTAAACTCTTTGTACATATTGGCTATTCATCAATACAATTTGGACTTACCAAAAAAAAAAGTTTGATACGGCAACTAGAGGCAATATTGTTGGGTCATATTAAGATCTAACACCAACATGCCAAGATATAGTGGTCGCGTCATTACGCCATTATGCCACTGGCATACGCTAACGAGATATGGCCATAATCAACGGCCACCCTCTTCCATAAATTACAATCTCGGCCGTCCAACTTCGCCAGCCGAATTGACCAACCTAGATTAAATCTTAGGCGACCAACCAAGACTAACTTAATAGCGTCACACACTATTTCTTGTGGAAAGTATCATGACTTAGCTCGCCACACATGATTACCCGCCGCCTGGTTTGTGCGCGATTGGTCAGAATAACTAGGTCTTGCACAGAAGACCTACTCAGCAATCTGCTTCATATTTTCCACGAAAATACTCGAGACATCAAACATGTCACAAACTGGGGGATGCTCACTGGGTATTGGTCTGGCAGTTTACAACGTGCGGCGTGCAACACGCCCATTACGAGAAAGTGTCAGGAAAGGGCGGACGGTTAATGAGCGGTAAATGAGTGGTGGGTGTAAGGCTGACCAGTCTTCCCTCGTGATGGAAACATGATGGTCACCACTTTTTACACGACTCCACTTCTCTACTACTTAACCGTCTCCACTTCCTACGAGATCAGATGTGCTCAATCATGACTTGTATAAATAGGTTTTATGCCTAATTCGACAAGGGGGGGACACAAGTGTTATCAACACAAGTATCTATAAAAACACCAAGAACTGATAGCTTACATTCCGCAAGCCAGTTCCATATTCTGATACAAGTCATAAAACAACCACACCTTCAAAATTCAATATTTTTGATCTCAACACCTTCTTCGCTTTCCTCCCTAAGATCAACACTTCTCCGTCACTTTGTGACCGAAGCAAGTTTGCAACGTCCATCTCTTGGTTTAGGCCAGAATTGTACAGATTGATCTCTCGAATCTAAAGTACTCCCGTGCAGTGCATTATTTTAGGGTTTAGATTCGTTTCTCCGCGGCACACCTAAATTTACCATTTCCAGCAGAATTAGTTTTTACCCCAAAACAACTGGCGACCACATTGGGAGATTAATCTCTAGGTTGCAAGATCAATTTTCAATTTTATTTTCAATTTCCTAAATTTCTCAAGATGGTTGATCTTAGGAATGGTTCAGAAACCCTCAATCCCAACTTTAATTCCCCTAGCACTGACAATACTTCACATGTTATTCCTGAATCTGTTCTTCCATTTAAAACCCTTGTCGAGGCTATGGAGTCTCAATATTTAACAACTATTCAGGATTTGATGAAAATACTGAATGATATTGTCAGGGATCAATCTATTATTTTCAAGACGCAAGACGAAGTATTTACGCTTTTGAAAGACCTCACGGATCAACTATCGAAGGGACCAACACGTATTCATTCTGGAGGAAACGCCATCAACAATTCATTTTGGACCAATACTGATGATCAAGATATGTTTTCACAAGCTCGGAAAGAAGACTCGTGGGATTTTTCACGTTCTCGTAAGAGTCCTCGCAATGAAAAGATGATTTCATTATGTGCATCCTTCCTTGAAATTATCAATTCCCATATTGCATCAGAAGCTGTTAAGAGAAACGCTGCTGCTTTACTCAGTCGATCCGGACCGTCCCAGAATGAGGAAGCTCGTAAAGATGTTCAGGGAAGCAGGCGTCCTTCCAATAAAAGATCCAGCCTCCAGTCAATCGCTAGTGAAAGAGGAAAGAGAAAATCTCCAGCAGCGGAACAACAACTCAAATGTGCGGCACCAGCGCAATAACAAGAAACTGGAGACGCTGCTCCAAACTTCCCGTCCCCGATCGAGGAAGTAGTTGAACTTCTGGAAATATGGATTCAAGATGATGCCATCAAACTACCTCCTATCAGGCGCCCACCAACTGAGGAAGAAATGGAAAATCCTAAATATTGCCATTACCACAGGTTCGTCAGTCATCCAACAACAACAATCGTCTCTTACTTCTCATATCCACTTCTTCTCTTTAATTTCTCTTCATCACTAATGTTGTCATGCTTTTCAAACAGAATTCGCATCACTAAATCCGACATGCTTTTCAGATAGAGATAAAGAAATAACAGCAAATAATGAGAACTAATCCGCCTCCAACAGCATTTGCACCTTTTTTTGCCTTTTAAGCGACGTTTTTTCTTCTTTTGTTCTAAACGACTCCAAAGTACCTAAAACTCAAAAGATAACATAAGATACATAATTTACAAGAAAACTTAGCAAAGAAAGCATAAACAATAGATAAATATTAAGGTGTTTTAGACACCTATCAAATTCCCCCACACTTAGACTTCGCTAGTTCTCGAGCAAATCAAATAAAATAATTCTAAAACATACAAACAACCCCGTCTCGTCGAGGCTACGGTTACTCTTAGTATAAATAACAATCCTTTAAACCCCTAGGTGTCCCTAGTGGACGAGTTTTAGTCTCGTGAAGGTTTACAAGAGGTGTACCTACAAAACCTGTTACTCCAAATTCCAACTACCTGTGAAGAATCTATGAACGACACTAAATATTTTGTACTTGGCATACTATCAATGATTACAGGAGGAAGTACCCACTTTCAAATCCAATTCATAATTTAGTAATCTAGATTTATCAGAAAGTTGAACACAACCACAATACTTGGAATCGAATCAACCACAATCACATGAAAAGATTAAGAAGATGGATATATAAAGTATATGGTGGCGGACTGTTGATTAAGGTGAACGGTGTTTCCCATATCTGTCTGAAGGTCACTGCCAAAACAAACCTAAAAATCCTATTGGATTGAGCTACTAGTCAGAATTCTAATATCAACACAGCTAGCATATACAAGGGAACCAGCAGTCGACAACCTTAATTCTAGATCAATTCACTGGCATATACAAGGGAACCAGTGATCGATTTTATTCAACACAATAATAATATTTTTTTTTTCTTCTTTTTTTTCTTTTCAAATCGACAACATGATTGGATCTTTTTGAAACCAAGCGCATGATTCTTGTCAGCAGATTACATGGTAATTCCCATGGATCCTACATTCCACGCTTGCTTAGGCGACGGAGACAGGGAGAACACACACATATTGCTATCCAAGTGTTTTTTTTTTTTTATGTACACCGCTTGGTCAAATTGGTCTAGTCTTTTTTTTTTGTAGTAGTAACTCAATCACTCTATTTCATCCTAGCAGTGATAACAATTCGATGCTGGTGCCCCACAAAATCACTTAGAGAAACAATAGATAAATATGGAAAAATAAAAAAAATAGAACGTGATATGGTGACGACTCCGAGATATGGTGACAACTAACATGTTATTTATTCTTATATTTTGTTCGTTTTCATATGAATAGACTCTACTAATGGGTTCCTCAACTCCTATGTTTTCATTAGTGTAAGGCACAAGTTGCTAGATTTCGGAGTTTATAAAGCAATTTTTTTCAATAAAGGCATCAAATAAACTAACTATACAAACATATAAATGCTCCCCCACACTTAAACTTTACATTGTCCTCAATATAAAATTTAGTCATTCAAAGTAAAGTTCAGGGTGGGAAATTCCACAAATGATATGCAAAAACAAAGATAAAATGCTTAGAAATAAAAAGATAAAGATAAAAATACAAAACCGGTGGACTGCCTCCCACTTAGCGCTTGGTTTAAAGTCGTCATCCAGACTATCTCCGCGCATGCTAAGGCTCCTCCAGAGGGAGTACTTCCACAAGGTTAACTCCTTCCACAACTTCCGAAGAGAAGTTCTCATAATATGGTTTCAACCAGTGCCCATTTACTTTAAGTTCATTTCCTGTAGCTAAACTACGAATTTCCACTGCACCATGAGAAAACACATTAGTCACAATAAAAGGTCAAATCCAACGTAACCTTAATTTATCCGGAAATAATTGCAAGCGAGAATTAAACAAAAGCACTTTCTGCCCAATGCAAAATTTGTTTCTTTGTAATCATACTATCATGAAATGCCTTCGTCTTTTCCTTGTAAATTTGTGAGCTTTCAAATGCATCATTGCGAATCTCTTCTAGCTATTGAAGTTGTAACTTCCTTTGCCTTCCAGCACCATCCAACTCCATATTGCATTGCTTAATAGCCCAAAAATCCTTATGCTCAATTTCTACGGGTAAGTGACAAGGTTTACCATACACAAGCCTAAAGGGAGACATCCCAATAGGTGTCTTGTATGCGGTTATATACACCCACAAAGCATCATTAAGTCACATGCTCCAATCTTTCCTTTTTGGATTCACCGTCTTCTCTAGAATGGATTTCACCTCTCGGTTGGAAACCTCGGCTTGTCCATTTGTTTGTGGATGGTAAGGTGTTGCAATCCTGTCCCCGCAACAGCGCCAAAATTTGATCGCAATCGTATGCGTCAAAAATAATTTCACTTTCCTAAAGTATATGATAAGAAAGAGTTCGTTTCCACAGAGAGCCAATTGTATTTATTATGTATTCAATTTCCTAAAGTAACCAATCAGGGGGATTTCTGATTTTTATGTAAACAATAAAGTAAATCAAAAGAAAAGTAAATTGGAGAAATAATCAATGAGAGAAAGTATTAGTCAAGGAATTCATCTTCAATCTTAAACGAGTGCTTGCACACATGATTAGAATTACAATTTAATCTCTTCATCATCAAAAGCCTAGAGTATCAAGAAAGCAAGATATTCCATTAATTTCCTAAGTTCATCAACACACACATTAGAGCTGCATACGTGAATTCTACCTAAAGAATAACCTAACGCCTTGCACTAATTAAGTTCAATTCCTAGGAGCATTAAGTTTTGGAAATAGGCTAATCAATGCAATTGTCATACATTGCGCATGACAATTCGGACAATGGCCAAACTCTACATATGATCACAAGAGTGTATCACTACAAACCGTGATCATATTATGCTACTTGTATTTGGGGTTATCGCTCGACGAAAACCCTAAATTAGCTATGGACAAGGATGCAAGTTCAATTAATTGGCCACTTAACTAAACAACCACCTAAATCCTATCACAATACATCAATCATGCGATTATAAAAGCAGCAGAAGTTCGAACGACAATCAAGAGAGAAAACTAATGCATTAATCAAGCACAAGTTGTAGATATAGGACTACATCCTTAACCAATAATATAAGATTTAGCTACTCATAGCTTTGGAGTTCATCACAAATATATTAATTGAATAAAAGAAGATGAACATAAGAAAACCCTAGTAGAATAGCCGCTCTCCTCCAAAGCTCCAAGTAGAATACGTGATCCCCCAAATTGTAGAAATACTTCTCCTTTATAGCTCCTCTTGTTCCAAAATTAGGTCCAAGTCTTCAAAGTCCCTTAGATAAAAATCCACCAAGCCCATATGTGAGAAGAACCCATGTAGAAATTATCCCAAAAATATGTCGCCGGAAAACCCACAGCCGGAAGTTAGCCGGGAAAGTGGCCTGAGAAGTATCTTAGGTGATCGGCAAAGTCCACCCGGTCACCGGTAAAACGTGTCAGGTCGTCGAGTCAACTCAGTCAAAGTGACTGAGTCAAACCGGGTCAATGAGTCAGATGGCTAATCAGATGAGTCAGGTCTGGCTCAGTCTGATTCACTTTGGCCTAGGACATTTTGCACAGGCCTAACTAATATTGCACCAAGATGACGCTTCACTGCCTCAGTATGCACCAGATCCTCTGATGTAGCTTAAATCCAACAGTAAACCAACTGTATTATCAACCCAGCTTGCAGCTTACTTATTCCCTGCAAGTCTGACCAGCAGAACCACCTCTTCACTTCTTATTGTCTGTCGCTTCTATTTGCTGCAACACTCTGCACTCAAGTCACCACCTGCACATAATCTATCCAGTATCAGCACTTCCATTAAGCTGCCAACCCTTCTGCTAGACACAACCAAAGCCGCAACTGCAATACATTTGGCATCATTTCCTAGTTCATCTTAGCACATCACCATAGCAACAGCTCAAGCCTGCACTGCAACATCACAAAACTGCACCTGCAATTTCCAGTCATTCCTTCACAGGAAAACACAGGCATTCACTCCAGTACCATCTCAGTCATACCACCTGATCCAGTTAACCATCTTCTCGACCCATACCCTTGTTCTGCACCACCAGCAACTGTTACCACCATCTGTTGCAGCTTCACCAGTTCAAGCACAATTCAATTCATTCCAGCTGCACAACAAGACAACGTAACTTGTAATCTCCTCTTTCTACAGCTCCTACAGCTCAACATCAACCAAACCCACCATGTTTCTGGCACCATCTCTTCCTGCAATCCGAGTGATCTCCAATCCACCAACATAGCACCAGCAACAACATCAGTTCACCACCTCTTGAGTTCACAGCTCAAACTCAGGCCAATATATTACAGCTGCTTATGAAAATACCCATAACTCCAGCTATGATAACCCTTCCTCCTGCATTCTTCAAGGTCATTTTACTAGCTCAACACCTTAGCCTGCACTTCCACAAATCTCCACTGGAATAGCGATGCATTCTGTAACTTCACTTCAGCACTACAATTATCTCTAGCTTCACATTCTCAGAATCCTTGCCATTCACAGATTCCGGCATCATTCTTATTGAACTGCACTTGCCTGCAACTCCATCTTAGTCATTCCACTAACCCATTAGCACCACTGCAATATCATCAGCCTCTTGCAATGCTCCATCTAGGCTTAACTGAACTGAACAACAACAACACTCATCAGCCTCCTTCCAGTTCTTTTAGTCATTTCATCTTCCATACTAAGATTTAAGCTTCAGAAACCCTTGTAATCCCCAGTTTCATCTTCTCCCTGAGTTCTTCATCCATCCCCTGCACTGCAACTGCACATATCTCTTCCATGAGCTCTTCAGTAATCCCAATTTCCATTTTCAGTCGAAATCCCAAAATTCCTAACTTCCGAGTTCAAGGGTTTGAAATCAACACAACACAAATTCTTGAGATTAAGCACACACCCAAGATTTATCAACCCTTGAATCAATCATTAACATCACCAGATTCTTAAATCGATCGTCTTCAACAAAACCCTAACTTCTCTCCACTGTAATCTCTGTTCTTCATCAGTTTACCTTATCTGTATTTAGAACTCTCGAATCGAGCTTAATCTTTGATGAGCAGCAGCTACATCTCTCCTCTATCATCACTCAAATTCCTTACTTCTATCGATCTCTTATTTTCTCATAATAATGGTGCCGCCATAACCTCCCTTTTCTATCCTCTCGATTTCATTTTCTTCGATCTATCGAACAACAGTAACTCGAACTCAGACATTCAACAACAACCCAGTTATCTCAATCCTCTTGTCGAATCCTCCCTGTGCTCGTCGATCTCAGATGGGGAATCTCACACAGCCGCCTCCATTTACTCCTCTCTTTCTCTTTTCTTTTTTCGATTTCAAATATGTGGTAATGAGAAGAAATTCTTCTCTGACTTTTTTTTTTGGTTTGTATAGGAATTGGAATTCCTTAAGGCACCCAGGACATGTAGAAAGGCCACCAAAGAATGACAGCCCCCTCTTCCTCCATTATGCTCCCAGTAGCACATGCATACGAAATGATGCTTTCGCCTTCTTGATCCAAGACCTGATCCAAATGAACGCTTTCTTCCTCCTCGATTTCTACCACCAACAACAATCGCCTCTTACTTCTCAGATCCACTTCTTCTCTTCAATTTCTCTTCATCACTAAAGCTGTCATGCTTTTCAGACAGAATTCACATCACTAAAGCTGACATGCTTTTCAGATAGAGATGAAGAAATAAAAGCAAATAATAAGAACTAATCCGCCTCCAACATCATTTGCACCTTTTTTTGCCTTTTAAGCGACGTTTCTTCTTCTTTTGTTCCAAACGACTCCAAAGTACCTAAAATTCAAAAGCGAACATAAGATACATAATTTACAAGAAAACTTAGAAAAGAAAGCATAAACAATAGATAAATATTAAGGTCTTTTAGACACCTATCACACACACTAATTAGGGATTTTACATGCCAAACCCTAATTTGGTTAAGACCACTATGTCGTCCCATGCCAAATAATGCCACCTAAGGCATTAAGTTTGATACAGCAACTAGAGACAATAATGTTGGGTCATATTTGGATATAACACCAACATGCCAAGATATAATGGTCGCACCATTACGCCATTATGCCACTGGCAGGCGCTAACGAGATATGACCATAATCAACGGCAACCCTCTTCCATAAATTACAATCTCGACCGTCCAACTTCGCCAGCCGAATTGACCGGCCTAGATTAAATCTTAGGCGACCAAACAAGACTAACTTAATAGCGTCACACACTATTTCTTGTGGCAAGTCTCATGACTTAGCTCGCCACACATGATTACCTGCCGCCTAGTTTGCGCGCGATTGGTCAGAATAACTAGGTCTTGCACAGAAGACCTACTAAGCAATGCTGCATATTTTCCACAAAAATACTTGAGACATCAAACATGTCACAAACTGGGGGATGCTCACTGGGGTATTGGTCTGACGGTTTACAGCGTGTGGCGTGCAACACTCCCATTACGAGAAAGTGTCAGGAAAGGGCGGGCGATTAATGAGCGGTGAATGGGTAGTGGGTGTAAGGATGACCAGTATTCCTTCATGATGAAAACATGATGGTCACCACTTTTTACACGACTCTACTTCTCCACTACTTAACTGTCTCCACTTCCTACGAGATCAGATG